>NW_018020767.1:81878-83020 GCF_002006095.1 Pseudomyrmex gracilis
CATCTTTTAAACAGGAAATACGAAGTGAAGAAGCAGCAAAAAGAAAGAAAAACGGAAACAAGGTCGAGAAAAATCAAAGCAAACAATATACATTTCTTATGAACTTTTATGAATACAAGCCATTGACACGTAAGTGAACTTGGAAGAGACGATAAAAGAAGAAAAGCATAAGATTAATAAAGGGAACGATCAGTAAGTGAGTGATAGGAGTTACCTACCTTGTTTCCTAAAAAAAACTCGCAATAGCTAGTTTATTTACATAGTTGTATTTGCAACTTATCCTGCGTGTGATTTATCGTATGAAGACTGCCACAACGCGTTAAGACGATACAGAAATAAAAGTAAATACGCATCAAAACGAGGAATATACAAAAATAAATTAGTTGAAGATGAAGAAGTGCTGGAACTTGCAGATAAAAATCCAGATCTTACTCAAACTGAATTGGCAAACTTACTTGGTGTTTCAAGAAATTCTGGTTGGACAAGGAGACTTAATTCTCTAGGACTAACACGGAAACAAAACAAATGGACGACTGAATTGCCGAAAGTTGCTCTTCAAATTCGTTATCACAATTGCGTTTCATTGCTTTCAAGACACAAGACACAGAAGCACTTTTTGAATCACGTTGTAACTGGAAGTGAAATAGTTCTATATTATGGTACTCCTGACAAGCAAAAATCAAAGGCATTTAAACGCATTATTTGTGAAAAGAAAGTTGTGGTGTGTATTTGGTGGAATCATGAAGGTATTGTGTACTACAAAGTGCAACAAGAATATGAGTTGAGCAGAGCTCGTTATATAGACCAATTACACAAAGTACGAGAAGAAATCGAGAAGAAACAACCGCAAGTAGCGAACAAAAATCATAAAGTTTTTATTTTGAACGATTTTTTCGCCAAGCTAGATATCGCTAAATGTGTGACAGAAACGATTTTAAATTTTGGATGGGAAGTTTTACCTTTTTCCATGAATTCTCGTGACAGTGTGGCTTGTCAAAAGTTGTTGCGAACGATGCACAAAGATATGGAAGAGATCACTGACATCTTCTTTAAGAGTTACCAGGAAATCGAAGGCTTTGTCAGGTTTTGGATGGAATCAGAAGTCAACCAAGAATGGTTGTTTAATAGGTTCACAGTTATAT
>NW_018020767.1:84285-110270 GCF_002006095.1 Pseudomyrmex gracilis
TATATATATATATATGTACACGCTTAGTTTCCGCACAAACATCCTGCGAATGGCTCGTATCGGCCTTACATATTTCTGTTGTTGGTTTTTATTACACAGGTTTTACTAATCTTAGTTTCCATAATTCTTATACACTGCTCTGTTCTACAGTTTAATTGTATTTATTAAAAAGTATTTCATGTTTTATGTTACTATAATGAAGCGACGTACGAAGTAATTCGACGTAACATATGTGATATCGATATTTATTTAACTGATATAATATTCTAAGTGGTTTCTATCTTATATAAGATCGAAATACTAGATATATACTGTTTTTACCAACTGTATATATAAATTTAGTATACTGTTGAAAATTGCAAACAAGCGGAAAAGTATGTCGTTTTGAAATATTGTCTTGTCGTAACTTTTTACAAGTAAAATGTTTTTGCTGGTAATAATAATTTAGACAGAAATATGTGTGTTAGTCGTGGACAAATATGTACAGTATTATATGTAGATGTGCTAAGAATGAATGTAACATTTACATTAATTATAAAAAGATCTTGATTCAAATAAATTATCTTGTAATATGATGATGTTAAGTTCTAGAAAGAAAATATCACTTAAGTGTCCCATGATTACTATTTGCAACAATAAAATAAATATGATTGTTTAGAAGGTAAATTTATTGTGTGTATAGTATGTAGTGTATTGGATACTTTTTTTTTTTTTGCAGCAAAGAGGTTTTCGGATTGAAGTTTTATTAAAGTTTTTGCTTCTTTAAATTTGTAACTTTATTTGATTACTTTATATTTATGGTAACAAAAGAAGAATTTTATTACCTATCGCGTGAATATTAAGTTCATATTGGTTTCGTGTAAATAGTCGTGCGAGTTTCATCAAGTAATTGTTTTGGATTATTTAAAGTCTCTATAGTTTGAAATTTTGCGTGTATTGTTTAGACCAACAGATTTGGTGCATACATTCGCAATAGTATAGGCATAGATTTGTAAGAGAAAAACTACGCATGTGAGTGGGAAGTGAGTCTATGGGAAAGCCATGGCGCAGACTTTGTCTGCGTTTGTGACTTTCATTTGTAAAGACAAGTAGCTTATCTTAAGCAATTTTTTAGCAACGAGAACAAAGAAGCGCGCTGCAATTTCTTGAATGATTATTATTTCTCGAATAACCTAAGAAACATTTAATAAATATCGCGTAGGTTGCAAAACGATCAATGATTTTTCTGTTCGGTTTGGTTCGATCTATCTTCACACTTTATTCACTGTGTCAAAAAGTTTCAGACACCCTCCCTCCGTATATACGTCAGGGACACGTGAGCTTTTATTCTCAAAATTATTCTCAGAATTTACATCGCGTGTCGTCAAGAACTCTCGGAAGAACGGAAAGTGTATCGGCGATAAAATCACGAACGAAAATCCGTATTCTATCCGCGCGGGGCGCAACATTGAATGCATAATGGCCGAGCGTGCTACGTTCACGAAGCGCGTGTTGCCGATTTCCGACGGATGGATCGTATCGTTCGGCGATCGACACTCGGCGTTATCAGTGACCGTGGTTACGGAAATAGGTACGGCCAGATAGATGGTGCGCGGCTTAATTGGAATGCCGATACGGTGCAACGATATCCAAACGACGAAGACGACGGGAAACGATACAGCGCTGTACAACTTATTCCTTCCTGTTCATCGCGTATTTGGATTATATTCGTGTTATCCGAATTCGAGATCTTGACAGATCGTTATGTCGGAAGAAAAATACGTTCCGAGGCGGAACACATCTGATGATAATTAGAAAATTCATCATCGCAACTACGCGAAAAAAACAGCTGCTGGCTGTTCCTCTTGGTTTTTGTTCCAAAAAGTAACAGTCTTGTTACGTGTCAGTAGATGGTACACAATATGATATGTAGCAGTGAAACGTGTGCGAATACACAGGGTGCTTCAGAAATAGGTGGTCAAACTTTGGTATCGTATTCTATTCTTCCTGAGGAAAAAAGATCGTATGAACATAGATTCGGAAACTCTTCCTTTTCGAGATATAAACGCTCTATATTTACCTCGAAATTTAACATCGATATTACACGTAGAATTGCGAGAACTGTCATCACTTTTTCTTTTAGCAAATATTGTGTGCAAGTCATCTTGTTATTGACAGCTTATGTCGTGGAAAATCATTTTCAGCAATTTCTTTGAGTAAGTTACAAGCATTTCTAAAATATTTTCACAAACAAGAAGCGTTTACATCTCGAAAACGAAGATTTTTCATGTTTATATAAACTTTTTTTCATCTTTAGAGAGAGTAGATAGTACGACATCAAAGTTTGATCACCTATTTCTGAAGCACCCAGTACAAACGCGTTACGATGTGCGTATAATATTTTTTAGCGGAAACGTTATTCTCCGCGATAATGTCTACGTCGATTAAATGAACCGCTGCGACGGAACAACTCGCACTTCCGGTCAAGGGAAACAAATATCGCGGCGGCGTCGCTTGCAGCGCGCTCTACGATCGCGGTAATAACCGGGCGTGATGTATGGTCGAAAAGTTTATATTCCAGCCAGACGCGCGGGAACATTATGATAGATTACGCAACGCTCCGTGCGGAGGGCGCCCGACGAAGTTAACAAGTTGATTAGCCCGGCGTGGCGATGATTTAAATAACGTTACCTCTCTACGTTGTGCGCGCGCGACGCAGCGGCGGCAACGCTAACGGCGCGTCATCCTTCGTAGCCGAGACAGTCGGGATAAATATCCGCTTAAACGATCGTAAACGCGACGAACGGCATAATTTACGAAGACGTTAATTTCGAGATTGCATTTTACGCTCTGCGCTCGAATGGCTTCGGGAGAGATTACGGAAAAGCCGACCTTCCGAACTTCATTAAGATGATGCGGGGAAAATTACTTTTAAAATTAAAAAAAAAAAAAAAAAAAAAAAAAAAAATTACTGAGATTATTTTTCGAAATGGTAAAATAGACCTTCCAGCTAAGAAACCAAGGTTGAGGTGGCTTAAATAAAATCTAATTGAATCCAATACGGAGATCAGAGGAACGTTTCGATCTTTATTTTTTTAGATCATTATCAGCCTCACTGGACGGAACAAAAAATACAAAAAAATTACAAAAAATGATTATTTTTATCGTATTTTTTTTTCGAAATATTTTATCGGACTGATCTTGGAAACGTAAAAGAAGAAAAGCTAAATATAACTTACAGTTTTTATTTTGAATAATTTATTTGGAAGAGACGCAAAATATTATTAAACTCTTTAAAAAAAATATTCGTTTGTTAAATATGTCACTTGTACACATCCAATGTTATTTTCTACTTTGACTTATATAAAAATACCGTTTTATTTCTGAAAAAAAACTGTCATTTTTTTTTTTTTTATTCTGAAAGAACTAAAAGTCTCTTGTTAATTATTTTCACGGTTCTCTGCTGATCCGTAATGCACATATAATTCGTTATGAGATTACTTGCAATTACATTATTCATTGAACACACTCGATACACACATGTATTCGTATATAAATTTTTTAGATATTGTCTGCAAGAGACAAAAGAGATACCGGTCATAAAATATGCAAATACGGAACAATGAGGCGAGCTATTTGCATTGATCATAAAAGTAGTTACGATAACAATGCGTGTGTGTAATAAATAATTACGCAAATGAAATACAACGATGTTAAACATCGATTATGTAATTGGCAATAATTTTCTCGAAATAAATAAACAAATACACGGAAATGAATTCTTTCCGCTTGCATTCCAGACGATACACGTATAAAAATGTGTAGCAAAATCTCGCTCGCTTGAATTCTTATTTAGAATTCGCGAGTATTCTCCGTCGTGCGAGGAATGCTCCTTAAAACAACGCGGAGAGAAAGATAGAAAGAGAGAGAGAAACTATGGCAAGCCGCGACCGACAAATAACGCGAAACTACAAGCAGCAACAACAAAACCGACAAGTAATACGAAGCGGATGTGTATCGCGATATTGCGGTGTTTGCCGCGCGAAGCTCGCGCGGGCAAATTTCACGCGGCAAATTATTACAGCGACGGCCGTTTAAGACGGTGGTATATGCAAAACGAAAACTTAACAGTGTCACGCGAACCCGGAACTTTTGCTTCGTTTTTTTCTCGCGTTTTTCCTCCGTTTCCCTTCTACTTCTCGCGTTCTTCGATTTGCAACTTCATTACCCGGGTACGACAATCTTCGGGCCACACGGGCTTGTCGCGAAAAAAAAACTCGTCGCCGTTCGTCGTTATCTCACAATTTTTCGTTTAAAAACTTGCTCGAAGCACGCGACTGAAAACGCGAAAGAAAAATAGCGTATCGCCGTCGTCGATCATTTAAGCTTGCGACGTTTGCGCGTCCCGACGTCGCCGGGATTAACGCGCTTTTAAGGACGAGGACGCGCGCTATTATCGCGTTCTCGCGTGAACCTCGCTACTTCGTTTACGTGACGCCGCGACGCCAAAAGAACGATAGTGTCGTTTTATGCTTCATCAAACGAAGATCGATAGCAACAGATAACGTTGTGTGTGTGTGTGTGTGTGTATGTATGAAGTCTAGCGGGTTCATCTCGTTGATGCAAACCCGGAAGATGCATTTGATATAACTTGCTCTGTAACTCCGGCAACTTCGGCGTAACGTCTCATCGTGTTCCTCGCAACTCGGGCGAGATCGCGCACTTCAATAAATATTATTATTATGCATTCTTGAGAGGACACACGCGCATATCTGCAGTTTATCTCAACGAGCGGAAATGTATTTTTATACAAGAGTTTTTTCTTTTATAGAAAAAAACACAAGTTAAAAAGTTTTTTCGAATCATGTAAACCATCTTGGAGCGATATCGAAGATGCGTTTTGTAATTCATCAAGTGTTGGTGTAATTATAATATAGACGCGTTTTAGGATTTCAAATCAGAGCGCGCGCGAGTTTTGGAAGATTATAGCCGTGAAATTCGCCTTACATGGCTCGCGAAACCAAAAAGCTTACATCATTTCGCAGTTTTTTTCTTCTCCTTGCAAACAACGTGGAAACGTCGTCGTCTGGCGACTACACGCCCGGCGTTTGCGGGGCAAAAGCTGGCGAACGTTGAAGACTCGTATAGCAAAAAACTTCATCGGGAAAGCCATCTCGTCAAAGACTTCTTTCCTGTCGTCGCCTCCCTTTTGCTACACACATTTACGATACGTGTATATATATATGTGTGTGTGTGTGTGTGTGTGTGTGTGTGTATACATATATGTGTATGCGCACGTGTGTGGACGAACCATCCGAGGTTCTATCGATCTTCCGAGGAAGCGAAATCCCTCTCGAGAGATCGACGCGTAATGCTTATCCTGATACATATGCGAGCTCATTTCCATTGAGCGAGGAGGTCGAGAGTGATCCTGGAAAACGTGTTAAGTAAGCATCGGACGAAGGATGATTCTCTCGAGAAATTTTAGCGAGGAACGATAACTTTCTTAACTTTTAATATGTAGAAACAGAATATTTTACTGATTGATGCGTAAATTGTAATGACGTCCCCGATGCAATTAACGAGCAAAAGTGCTTCTCGAAAGAGAAGTGTTTTTGCACATTTTCTTTAATAAGTTTCCTAGCTCTGCAAAATTTCAAGAACGCAACGCGAGATTTTCTCGAGAATTGAGAATGAATTTTTGTTTGTAACAATAAACGTTGTTGTATTCTCGTTGTTGTTAACTTGATCACACTTGATCACACTTAGGATGTTATTTATTTTCTTTCTCTACGTCGAGGATTTTTCTTTCGCTACGCACTTGCACGTCAACCTAATTAAATTGTAATTTAATTAAATATATTCTCGCTACAGATCACATTTCCGATTGTGGCACCTTTTTTTGCAGCATCCTGTGTGTTACATGATGCGCGTTTTCAAATAAAGCCGTTTGGTCTTGGTTATGTTTGTTTGACGTATAATTAATTATCTCTAACGCGCATAAAATATTTGTAATCCTCCCATTAATGAGGATTATTTTGCACAGAGAGAGAGAGAGAGAGAGAGAGAGAGAGAGAGCGAAATAACAATTTTTTTTCTCTCCCGCGGTCGCCGAAAGCGAAGCCCCTGCGGGGCTTTTTAGTTGCCCTACTTGCATATTTACGCTCTAATCCACGTGACGCTCTAATTAAATAACCCGCACAGACTCCAGGTGATATTTAATTAGGAACGCAGTAGTTATTTTAATCATGATATTATCTCGGCGAAAAAGGGTCGACGAAATGTTTCTTTGTGCGGGCAATTCAGTTTTCAGCCGCGAAATGATAAAGAAAAGGTCGCTATTTGCCGACAAGGTGCCGGTTCGTGAAAATAAACGCTCGGCGATGAGAGAATTAATTTTGACGGCGCCGCAATTGGCTTTTAATTTCCGTAACTAGAGCAGATAAATGTACCCAATACTCGTATATAACAGGTCGATAAAACTCCTACGTTTATTCCAAATAGCTATTTTATTTTCAAACAAACCACTCTATCTTTCTTTTTAAATATTAATTGTCAACTTCAAGATATATAATATGTTCAAAATACAATATTATTGTATATATTTTATATATATATGTATTATATATATGTGCATATACAATATGTGTAAACAATGAGATCCGCAGTAATAATTTTGCATTTTATCAGAAAATAATCCGCCTGCTGGCGGAACACATAGCCGCACATCGCTTTCCTCGTTTCATTCAGCCAACTTTTCGCGGGGAAAGGATATTATTGTAATCCTCCGTCATTGACGCGCGGGCAACTTTACATTCAGTTTTTCAGATTGTGAATTCATAACAATACCGTGACCTACTAAAATAAAATGTGCGGCGAACTTTGCGCGCGTACAACGCGCAATGGATGGAATTTATCGCGCAGTTTCGCGTCAAACACTCGGTACGCCGTATGTGTGATACTCGTTTTTCTCTTCACATCACAATGCGATGCGTTTTATTTACTTATTTTAAAAATTTGAATACCGACACAAATGCGCAACTGCGCGCACATAATAATACATTTTCAGGTTAGATGTAAAAATGTTGCAAAAATACATCTTCAAGCAAATTTTCAAAAGGCTAAACGTGATGTTTGTATCACTTATTTGCGTTTTGACCACAACTCTTCTGATCCTTTTTTCAAAAACTTCAACAAGATAAATACAATTAGAAAAATGTCGGAATTAGACAGTCAAGACGTATACAATGAACTGTAATAATATAAAAAAATTGACATCTTGTTAAAATCAAAACTTGTCTCGGAACATAAAGCGACATCTCTTGATTTTAACAAATACGTTTGTTGTTATAGTTACTTGTGTGATTGTTTTGTGTTTTGACTACTTAATTTTGATATTTTTTCAATTGTGAATTGCATGTATTTTAACGATTCTTTTATTTCGAAAACTATCAGAAGAGTTATAGTCAAAAGGAAAATAAAGTTTTTTTTTAACGTAAAACATCTTGCTTCGTTTGTGTGGTTAGATATAATAATACAATTTTTATATATAGCCTTTTGATTTCTTGAGCGATTGTCATCAAAAAAATCTTGTACATCGTTAGTTATTTTAAACAAGTATTTTTTTTTTTTTTCCAATAAAGTTCAGAAAATAGTTGGATTAAATATATTTTACAGATTTTCGCGGGAATATAAAGTCGAGATCAAAACTAACTGAAATAAAACAGAGAGTTCGGTGTTTCCCTCGCAGCTTTGAGCAATTGGAAATTTAAACTCTCTGAAAAAACAAAACGCGCTGTAATAAAATTAAAATCACAATTTATACATCTATCATTATTTCGGATTTTAGAAAAGCAATTAAAACTTTTTCAACGTCTAAAGTATTAATTATTCGACCGAAATTGTCGTTTGTAGGCGCTTTAATTCTCATTTCTCTTTAATCTCGGGAACTTAAATAAATTGCTTTCTTGTCACCCGAAGACAGGGAGACGGGCGAACGCGCAGCAAAAAGCGAATGGTTTCTCATTATCATTCCTCATTATTATTTCCTTTTTTGCGCTCACGCGTGGAATGTGTTCACGATCGCGTTATTGAATTCTCTCTCTTTGTCTCTCTCTCTCTCTGTCGGATTTTTCGCGTCGAAGCGCAATCCATAATTAGATCACACACCTCACTGTCAAATTGCTCGGTATATATATGATTATACAATATATCGATATACGCACACAAACGTGGTGTGTGATAGGATAAAGTGCTCGACATCCTCGCGTCGCAAGGTGAGGAAAATTGAGAAGTTTTTTTTCTTTCACAACGTAATCCCAACGAATCTATTTTCCCACGCGTTTGCATTCACCACATACACCATATATCTGTACGCACGCGTGTGCGCGGGTATAGGATATATATTCAAAAACCGATTTGCCGGTTTTCCACGAATTCCAGGATCGTGCAAACACTCTCGGCGAGATCAAATACAGACATCTCGTTGCTGTATAAATTCTCCGGCAATAGCCAACCCCCGAAAATTTGAACGCACACTCGCGAACGCTCGTACATTAATCCTTTATACCTTCATTTCTGTTTTTTTACGAAAGAAAAATCACACATGGCAATACTTTGCTCAATGAATTTTTTTCTCGTTACAGAAGCTTTAATGGATATTATTTTTAATAACAGAGAAATCAAGAGGCACGGTAGTGCCTCGCGCCAAGTTCACGCACCAAGTAGCGCTCGAACTGCGCGAGCACACCGTGCCTCTGTATAACGCGAAATTTAGGTATTTGAGAAGAGATGAGATTTTCACGGAGCAATTTTTCAGTAACGACTGAACCGATCACTTTCGTCTTAATTGCGCTTCAGCAAAAAACATTTTTTAAAAGTATTCTTGCGTTTTTTTGTGCCTTCTGATCGGAGATATGCGACAATAAAGTTTCGAAGTGAGAAATCTACATTTCAGAAACGTCGTTAACATTGTATGATTAAAATGAAATACAGATGTCATTTTTTTTCGGAGGATGTAACTTATTTTAAAGTAATCTGTTTTGAATGCACTTGGCATGCGCGCAGTAAATACAAATTAAATATTTTAAATTCATGAAATAGATAATGATTTTATATGACGTTTGAAAAATTTCTTTTTAATTGTATTATATTATAAGTGTATTTTTTAATTTTTCTCCGTTCGTTATAACCTTTGCGCTTCACTTCTTTCAAGACACAAAAAAACAGAAGCAGTTTGTGGACCACGTTGTGACTGCAGGTGAACAGTTGATATATTACGGTAAACTTGACGAAAACCGAACATTGGCATTAAATCGCGTTATTTGTGAGAACAAAGTTGTGGTGTTTATTTGGTGGAATCATGAAGGTGTCGTCTACTATGACCTGGTACAAGAACATGATTTGAATACAGCTCGTTATTTATGCCAATTAAGCAAATTACAAAAAGAAATCGAGGAGAAACAACCGCAAGTAGCAAACAGTAAACATACAGTCATTCTGTTGAACGATTCCTTTGCTAACCAAGGTATCGCTACGCCTGTGAAAAAAACGATTTTACATTTTGGATGGGAAGTCGTACCTTACCCCGTGAATTCTCGTGACATTGCGCCATGTCATTATATGTTTCGACTAATGCAGGACGATCTCAAAGATATCCACTTTCAAACTGTTGAGGAAGTCAAAAATTGGATCCATGAATGAATCTCTTCAGAATGTAACCAATTTCTCTTTGAAGGTTGAATTTCGTAAATTTTGTGAATTATGGGAAAGGGTCGTAGCAAATAAAGGAAAACGATTGACTGAAATATAAGGTATCATGTTGTTAGTAAATGCGTTTAATTTACAAAGTCTTCAAAGTGAAATGTAACACTTCCTATACATAGTTTCTCGATCGTTCGTACTTTGTTATATAGAGAGATCTGCGCAAGTGTTTTCTTAAGGACACATTTTCACACTTTGGAGTAAGTAAAATCATGAATCCATGAATGGATAGGTACAAAAAAGGAGAGAACTAATTTTTGTTTTATTGTGGAATTTAGTTATTATCAGAAAACTGAGAAAAGAGGAAATAAGCGAAAACAAATGAGGGAATAGACTTAAATGACTTTGAACGACATTTAAGATATTATCATTGTTTTAATAAATGCGTGCTTTTATTCGAAAACATCGTCAAAATTAAGTGTAGGACAAGACGGGATAGTTAAAGTTTAATAATGGTTAAAACACAAATTTTCATAATCAACGAAATGACTTTACTTTTTAATTATTCTTTGGTAATCAGTTTTTGATGAAACTATAAATAAATCATCTCGTTAGAATTTTTTATATTAAAAAATTAATAATTCAGAAAAGTTTTTTTCTCTCCATCTTGCCCCACGAGTAGAATAAGACGGGGCATCCTCGTGGGCAAGATAAGGTACTTATTAACAAATGATATAAAATGCATTATTTACTGGGTTAACAACGGGGGCACACATGTATAACTTTATCATCATCGTCTTCTATATTTGCACACGAACAATGAGATTAATTGTTGTAAGATGGGTTATTATCCAAATGGATATTATTTTCTAAACCAGCAGTAACCGCGTTTTACATTGTTTCTATGAACCAATTTCCTTAGTCCGTCTTTTGTTTGTAATTTCTTCCCATCCTGGAACAATGATAAATAATTAAACTTAGATTTTTATTTATACGTTTATGTGGAGCAAGATGGGGTAACGAGCATTTTTATTACCCTATCTTGTCCCTTCTTGTCTTGCTAAAATCATATTAACAAATTTTCTAAACACTGTTTAAAAAAATATAAAATATTGTTCTTACTTTTTAGCCTGCTAACTTCTGTCTTAGAAGCACACATATAGACAAAAGAACTTAAATATTTTTATACCAATGTCATAGGTGAAAGAATGTTTGAAAATAAAAAGAAAATCGTCAAAAATGACAAATTGCGTCTAACTTTATCACACAGCCACATATCGCGCTGGTTCGCTTATTACTGTTAGCGACAATGGCGACACATCTATCGTATATGCTCGATTGTAATTAGTGCGTTTCAATTATGTAATATAGAAGCTGCTCCGTCTTGCCCCGCATCTCGTCTTGCTACACCTTCTCCTATATATTGTTTTTGCTACACACACACATACAACTGTATATATAAAGGTAATATACTAGAAAATTACAAAAAAGCGAAAAAGTATTTTAATTTGAATTAGAGTTCCGACGTAACTTTTTACAAATAAAATCCTTCTACTGGTAGTAATAATTTAGACAGAAATATGTTTGTTTTTTAAGCATAGACAAAGATATACGCTATTATATTGTATGTAGGTGTGCTAAGAATGTACTACTTTTATTGTATTATAAAAAGATCTTGAGTCAAAGAAAGTGTTTTTTAACAAGATGTTGTAAATCTTTAGAAATAAAATATCACTTAAGAGATATCACTCATGATTAATATCTGCAACAATAAAATAAATCTGTTCAAAGTAAAACTGTGTATGTTGTATACTGTATTGTACATTGTTGTTTAGCATAGACTATTTTGGTTAGATTCTTTTCGGATTTTTAATCCCCTCAGAGTTTTACTTTTATTTTATTACTTGATGTTTAGCATACGAAGAGTTTATTACTTACCGCGTGAATATTAAGTACATATTGTTGTTGCGTACAGAGTCGTGCGAGTTTCATTAAGTAATTGTTTTGGATTTATTGAAGTAGCTATAGTTCGAAGGTTTGCGTGTATTCTTTAGACCAAATGTAGTGCATATATTTGCAATAGTATCGGGATAGACATTTAAAAGAGAGCGACTGCGCGAGTGAAAAGGGAAGTAAGTTAAAACGCAGAAAGAGACAGATGCTTTCTGTGAATTTGTAACAACCCATTGAAATTTATTCGTACAAAAATACGATTACATATAAAGATACACGTGATTGATCTGTGATAGAGCGATTGACATACACGTGATTGATCTGTGAACATGCCAGGAACTACTGACAAACAGTCCGTAAATGATCAACAGACAAGTTCGAAGAGCTTTGTGAATTTCAAAATAGGCAGTTGGACGTAGCTATTCGAAGTGAACGATTGTGTGTTCTTGAAGATACAATATGTAGAAAAGCTCAGTATTGTAAATCTTTCTAACAAGTAATACTGCAAAGTATCACTTGGTAGACGATAAAAAAGAATTTAAGTATTACACTACGTAAGTTTTTTTTTTTTTTTAATTTAAATTGCTGTTGGCATTTATGCTTCTGTTATTACCACTATTCATAGCAACATTTTTCGAGCTAAATAAACAAAGTGTTTTCAAATAGATTTGTGGTCGCTGAATTCGCGACGAAAGTGGCCAACCACGTCAGGTGTTTGAGAAAATTAAGATTAAATGTACCAACAATCGCATTTTTATGACCATAAATTAAATAATTTTTTGACCATATTTATCATTTTTTTGCGGCCAAACTAAATTTGTTTGTGCAGATGTATTCACGCCACTCTAAAGTGTTATTTTTTATTTATCATATGAATTTATATTTATATTACTGTACGATTTTTTTTATATTTATAATTATTATATTATAGATCATTAAATTTGAATAATGAAACTGGTTTTGCGAGACGAGAACGTAGTCACACAATTTGACAATCTACTTATCCCGTGAAAGTGATTATTTCTTACTATTGTAATTCGTAATCGTAAAATGAATACATTTATAAATAGTATACAAAAAAATAGATGTGTTAGAATAGCACGAAAATAGTTACTACATGGCAGTAAAAACTCATTTGCTTAGTAAATTAAGATTTTTGTTTTGCCAGAAAGACAGTTGATGAAACAAACAGTTTCGTAAATTCACACATTCTTCTCGTTGACCGTATAAAAATTTTTTTTTGTATTTATTAATTATATTCAGTTTACTAATTTACATTTATGATAATTACTAATATGAAAACAATCGTACCGTAATAAACATAAATTCATAGTGTAGGAATTGTATGTGAGGATCTTCAATAAATAAATATTAACTAATTATTGTTAAACAAAAAAAGTAGGTAATTATAAAATAAATATCAATGATAAGAAGCGATTTCCCGCGCACCGATCCCTCGCCTCGATCCGTTCGCGTCGACAGTCGCCGGTGATCTCTCTTCGATTTCCTCGAGCGTTATCTTCACCTTTTGAAAGACGTTTTCTATTGAACGCTGTACCTATACAATATTCAAATTTAACCGATCGGTACCTGATCAATACGGCACGGAAAAAGTCAAGAAAACATTCGTCGTCAGGACGATCATATAAACAATATGCGAAGTGAAGCTGTAGAAACTTTCAGCTGTCGTATGAATATACGAAAACAAGATAATATAATACGCAGAATATTTCTTATAATAGTTAATTTTTCTCTACAATAGTATATGTAAAATATAGTACTTTGATGTGGCATAAGTAACATTGCAAACAATTTTAGTTTAACTGCAAAATAACGGTAAATATAGCCAAAAACGTCAAAGTTGCCACATGTAACCATAGTTTTCTCGAAAATCTGACGTCGTAGTCTAATTTCGCTGTCGTATTCGTTTTCAGCGATTACAAATACATAAAAAAACACTTTGTTTATTCAGGTTCTTCGAAAACGGTTTATTTTTATACTGTAATCTATACAGCCGCTCGTCGTCGTTTCTCTACTGACGTTACATCTTTTAAAAAAGAAATACAAAGCGAACAAGCTACGAAAAAAACTGAAAAAAGTACAAAAAACAAGGCAAAAAACATATATTTTTTATGCACAATTAAAAACCATCGACAAAAAAGTGAAATTGGAGCAAACGATAGAAAATAGGTAAGAATAAAAGAGACAACGATCACTAAATTAGTGAGAGGAGTTACCTAAATTATCTCCTAAAAAAACTCACACAGTAGCTAGTTCACTTACATATTTGCATTCGTCACAACAGAAAGTGTAGAGATACAATAATAATGTAAGTATTAAATTTGTTATATAAATTTTGTATTTCCTAGCGTTATGAGAGACTATTAAGCAGTATTTTTAAAACAAGTGGACACTTATTTTAAACGTTTAACAATAAGGTTGCGTTAATAATGTAACTACGTACATTATTTTTATTACGTTTGTTGTAGGTCCTAGCTATAGCATTTCTGTAACCTAACAGTTGAGTTATTGTTATAAATCTAGTCATTGGTTATAAAATTTTTTAAAACGCATACAAATGAAGCGTGATGAACGACATTTTCAACACCTATTACTTTTTTTCTTTGATCAGAAAAAATCACTGAAGGAAACTCGCCGCACAATTATTGCAACTTATCTTGATTTTGATTTATCGTATCAAGAGTGCTACACCTGGTTTAAACGATTTGAACGTGGCAATTGTGAAGTGAAGGACATAATCCAGATATAAAGAAGATTCACGGAAAAGGGTAAAGATGAAGAATTGCTGGAACTTGTAGACAAACATCCAGAATTTACGATAAGAGAAATGGCAATCTTATTTGATGTTGCATCATCCACTGTTTCTAAACATTTGAACGAGCTAGGAATAATTCGCAAAAGTGGAAAAAAGGTGAATGAATTGTCGAATGTTGTTATTCAAATTTGTTATAACCTTTGCGCTTCACTTCTTTCAAGACACAAAAAACAGAAGCAGTTTGTGGATCACGTTGTGACTGCAGGTGAACAGTTGATATATTACGGTAAACTTGACGAAAACCGAACATTGGCATTAAATCGCGTTATTTGTGAGAACAAAGTTGTGGTGTTTATTTGGTGGAATCATGAAGGTGTCGTCTACTATNACCTGGTACAAGAACATGATTTGAATACAGCTCGTTATTTATGCCAATTAAGCAAATTACAAATAGAAATCGAGGAGAAACAACCGCAAATAGCGAACAGTAAACATAAGGTTATTATTTTGAACGATTCCTTTGCCAAGACAAGCATCGCTAAGCGTGTGACAAAAACGATTTTTAATTCTGAATGGGAAGTTTTACTCCACATCGTGTATTCTTGTGACACAACACCATGTCATTAATTTTGGTTTCGACAAATGCAGAATGATCTCAAAGATATCCACTTTCAAACTTTCGAGGAAGTCAGAACTTGGATCCATAATTGGATTTATTCAGAACGTAACGAGTTTCTTTCTTTATTGTTGAATTTCGCAAACTTCCTGAAATATGGGAAAGGGTTGTAGCAAATGAAGGAAAACGATTGACTAAACTATAAGGTTTCATGTTCTTAGTAAGTGCGTTTCATTTACAAAGTCTTACAAAGTCTTCAAAATGAAATGTAACACTTACTACAAATACTTTATCGATCATTTTTCTTTTGTTATACAGAGAAATCGACGCATTGGTTTTTAATAAGAACACACTTTGACAATTTTGAGGAAGATAAATCATATGTAATAGGATAAAGAAAAGGCCGAGACGCGTTTGTCTGTTTCAAGGAAGACATTATTGCATCCGCCCTATGTCGTGTCGTGGAATGCACTGCCCTGCTGCATGCGCGGGATACAGCGTTGCCACTCTTATACAAAAATTACGTAGACGCCTTAAGAAGTTACTACGGAGATGTAGCGCGCTCTTACAATTCGGGCATCCTGGATTTCGGGCATCCTGGATTTCGGGCATCCTGTGTACTACTTCCATTTATATATTATACAAAGACCTTGATTCAAATAAAATATATTAAGATGGTGTAAATATCTAGAAAGAAAATATCACCTAAGAGACTCATGATTTCTACATGCAACAATAAAATACATTTGTTTGTTTATATATTTTATAGTAAAACTACCGTATATGTTGTATACTGTATTGTAAATTTTGCAGCAAAGAATATTTTGGTTGGAATTTTTTTATATCTTTTTAAAAAAAAATAACAGAAACAGAAATTATCAAGGAAGATATTATCGCGTATTAGTGTTGTTGCTCTTGAATTCTGAAAACATCGAAAAAAGTCGGTAATTGCTCGTTAAAATATGCGTCTGAAAAAAAATCGGCTTGTTTCCCTGAGAAAAGGATTAACGAATTAAACTGTAAACAGTCTCTGCGTTTTTCGAATGGCAATTTCGCCGCCGTATATTTAACGCGACTGCTAATTTCAACTTCGATAAATTCACGTCCGCGTGCCGCGCTAAATTCATTATTGTTTTCCGGCATTTAATTCGCGGCGCGATATTAATTTTTGCTCGCATCATCTTCCGGGTATAAATTAGTTGATGCGCGCGCACACACACAAAAGTAATCGTGCACGTACATACATGTTAACGGCAACTAGAATTTTTGCCTCTCTCGGATGTATGTAATAATTAAGATTTATTGAAACATGCGCGCGCGTAAGTAAATAATTGAGCGCGGGGCGTCAAGTGCGAGTAAGTGATCTAGAAAAAAAAAAAACAATAAACGTTGTTACACATTTTCCGAAACGGAATATCCGCTTCTCGTCTCGCATGCGCGCGTTACAGTTTTAATTATAGTCAGCGCGCTCTCTTCCGGCGCAGCGGTTCTATACTCACGGTCAATCAACGACCGATTCGATTACTCGATAATCGAATTGTTCTGTCCGATGGAACAATTTTTTTTTTTTTTTTTTTTAACCGGGCACTCGTTTGCTCTCCCATCGAGACGAGACTCTCCGCACGATAAGTCTTCGACGACCAGCCCCGATGCGTAAACGGTCCATTTTTTATATCGAGCATCGAGAGTTGCGAGCATTTACAAAGAATTTAATTTCTCGGGATGAAAAGGTTACGTGCATTTATAGTTCTCGTACATATGTTGTGTGTGTGTGAATTTCACTTTGCGCGCAAATATTAAATCAATCGTTCTTTAATTTCGTCAATTTCTTCAATTTGACCAATCATCTATTATTTATGTAGAAATTGTTCAACGCTCGAAATTGTTAATTTATTAAGAGTAATATACATTGTGTGTGATTTCTGACTGCGATAAATAAGGTTTTCAATTTAAGTTTAAATCGGTTATTAAAACGGATTTGAAAAAGAGGACGAAAACAGTTCTGGCCTATTTCGCGATGGTATATTGTGTCCGAGGCGAGAAAAGTTTTGTGTATACTCTTTCGAAACGACACCGAAATTTAATGACGGTTCTAGCTTTTAGCAAAAGATCCCCTTGTTAATGCGCGCGTGCACTCTTGACTCGAAAATTGCGTTATCTCGCAATTTTTATCTATATCGCTTATAATTCCATTTTCAACGTACGTATCTAGTTTACAAGTTTGAAAAAATACATGCGCGATCAATAGTAGGTTGTCTCTCTTTCTCTCTTTCTCTCTCTCTCTCTCTCTCTCTCTCTCTCTCTCTCTCTCTCTCGAAAGAGCAGACGGTAACTTTTTGAAAGCGTCAATTAATAGCCGTGTTCCCAATATGCGTCGTTCATAAACTATATTTTGACACGCGCAAATATACCATTTGTTCAAAGAAACTGAAAATATTTCAAACGTGTGCAAAAACCAGATTGTAGGTCACAACATTCGACAAATTTATTTTACATATGACAACATTTTTTTGCATCTTCTCGTTAAATTAGAACGTGTTTTATATTTTTGTTCACCTTGTCCTGATTCTCCACATCGCGGAGAAACATTACATTTTCACGACATTGTCTGTCGAAAAAATTCGCGCCCACGCGCGAACGGTCCCGTCGACATTTGTCATCGTTGTATTTCGACACCGCTGTCGATAGCAAACGCGTCTTTTTTCTCTGTCTCTCTCTCATTCGTGTTCTCCTTCTCCGAATGAAATCGCAACGGTCTCATTCCGATGTTAAACGAGCAGTACAGAACGTTCTTCTCTCGGTGTATTTGGGATAAAGAGTAAAGAGCCTTTGAAAGTAGCTAAGGTATGCGTTTCGGTTGTCGTCGTCGGCCGCAAACTCGAGATGCGGAGTAAACCCTCGTAAATCATCGTTTGTATTCCGCGTCGCTGCATCGTGAATCAAACTCACTCGGGGAATTCCCCTGGGGTCGACGACGACGATGCTTGTTCTGTTTTAACGCTTTCTCGCGCTCACCAGCGGCGCGCTCGTAATTTTCGCTTCAGTAATCGACTCGCTTCATTAATTTTTTTTGGAAGGTATTCCCATAGTGTTTATACCGCGCGGTTGTCGACTTTTAATTTAAGGTACATTGTCCGTGCGCGCACGAAAGAAGCCGCATTTTGCACAATATAAAGATATCAGTTTCTCAAATATGTTTAATCTTTGATGATATTGTTGCGCGCGAAAAATTAAAAGTTCAAATATTTTGTCTGCGAACTCCATTCTATCGGGAAGACGACCTTTTAATTAATTTTTTTTTTTAGATATATATCGCGCGAGTTTAATTAGATTTATCGCTGAACACACACACACACTCTCTCTCTCTCTCTAAGATTACAAAAATATATTAAGATTATTTATAATATATAAATATATATTGCGTTAATATATATATAATTTATTAATATGTAATATATTAATTAACGTATAATATACAAATATGTTGCAAAAAATTATATATTATAATTTTATATCAACGTGAAAACTGTTCAAATCGCGTTCTAACAAAAGTATAGTTATTTTTACGTAAACGCGGTGTCTTTCCGAAGGATACGGTCGAGAGAGAATCGTTATTTTCCTTCTGAAAGCGGAAAACACACCTCGGATAATTCACGCGAGCGATTCATTCGTAACGTCGTGTTTATGTGACTTTTTTTATTTCTGCTGCAGACAATAACCGAAACAGTTTATTGTCTGACCGAGCGGTGGAGTTTAGTGCGCCGCCGCCGACGCGAAATACACACCTGGTAAGAACGAGAATTACTCGCCAGTTAATTATCACGCAATTTTATTACGGCCCGAGAGAAGAGAAGGGCCGGTTATTACATTTTTTCCATGCAATTCGAGTTGATTCGCACTTAATTCGCATCCAACGAATCCGCGCGCCGTGCAAATATATTGTGAAACTCCCACGGTTGTTTTTTCATCTCGTTTGCTTTTACAAAGACGGGTTTATCCTCGAGGAAAAAAATAGAATCATTCGTGTTGATAATTGAAGTTTCTGTTTTTTTTTTCTTCTTTTTTTTTTTTTTTTTTTGAACGACAAAGAACATATCGCGGGATGAATCTCTTCCGCCGAAGCATCCGCCGAGTAAATCAGAAAGGATCGGAACGCATGTTGTTTCGTATTGTCAAGCGTTTCGCATCGGTAGATGGGTATTAAGCGAACGCGTCGCGTAAAGCGTGCATATACGCGATAAGAACGACTGATTTTCTGTTTTTTATAATTTGCGTCTTTCGCGTCGCATTGTTAAATAAATTCATGCGGCCAACTACGGCAAAGCGTGCGGCAACGCGATAAGAACATCAAGTAGGTATATAGGCGAATTCTTGGGAAAATACACACCGAACGCCGTATATCTCGGGATTTATTTTATGTTGAGAGCGTGAGAGATAACGCGCCGCCATTCTTTTATTCGCAAAAATAAATTGTATCTTCTGTTATAGCGTGGCGAACAAAACTACACGTGCGGTAATACGACGGAACGTGCCAAATTTCGGTTTCAAGTGCGTTTAATGCGACGCGACACATCGAAGTAAAAACAACTACAAATCGAATAAACGAGATCAAAATGTCTCTCGTGCACGACGTCGTTCTGGCGGCAAATAGCCATTTTCAATGTATCATTCTTAAAAAATTAAGATTGGTTACATAGATTTTGTTTCGGGATCGAGTTGAATTTCTTGGAAATTCAACGAAAACCAACGGAACAATCGCCAGAAGCAATCACGGGAGGTCGTATTTGTTTCGTCGAAAATTCTATCGCGCACTCCGGATTTTCCGCTCGCGCAAGTTATCATGGTAACTGTTGTTAAAGACGCCCGAGAAGAATCCCAGAAATCCCGTCGCTTTGATACGCGTGTAAGAAGAGCGCGCTCGATGAGCGTCTGACGACGCGAAGCGAAGCCGCGCTGTCAGGTCGAGGATCGATCTTCCTCGGGGTCGTTGAAGTTGTCAGGGAACGACTGGCAGTTAATTTACGATGCCGGTCAAGGAACTTGGTCCTCCTCCTGCAAGGTCTTATCGGCGCAACGCCGCTCTCGCGCGAACTCCCGTGGCGATCGAAGAAAGGCTCCTGCGGCTTTAGCCCCGGTGGTGGTAAACCCTTAGCTCTCGCGAGCTCTCCGCCGCTCCACCCTTTCATCCCTTTGTTACCTCTCGAACTCTCTGTGCACTTCGTCGTCGCTTTCCAGCTTAAAAACGGTATAATTTCGTTGAGCACAAACAGATTTCCGTAATTGGAAAATATTGAAAAATTCTTTTTCAATATTTAGATTTTTTTTTTTTTTTTTTTTAATTTGTTCGCTTTTTTCCAAAGGCAAGTTTTACGGTAACGTGATTGAGGGAGATACTTTCTTCTATATTTTATAACAAAATTTGTGATGCTGAAGTTAATGCGAGCTGACTCCGGCTTTTCTACTTTCTGGTCTTTTATTTCGCGTACCTCATTAATATTGCCGGAGGATACACGCGAACTGACACTCGCTCGAGCACGTCGGCGCGCGGGAAAGAGCGCAATATCGGAAAAGATTGCTCTTCTCTTCTCCGTCTTCTCCTCCCTCGTCTCCCATCTCTTCTCTTTCTCACTCCTCTTTTCCCGCCGCGATCGAAACCGACGAGTCACGGTATCGACCGTACGTTAATTTAATCGCCTTAACGAGGCAAAGAGTCGGCGAAAATTCTCTCCCTCTTCGTTGAAGGATCTTCTTCGCGCGGGGAGGGAGAAAGGAAGCGTAAACACATCGATTTTCAACCGGCGGAATAGTACGCGGCGCGTGTAGTCGTCGTGGTTTACCATACAAATTGCTTAATAGTGACTCAATTATGCGCACGGAGGACAGGCTTGGCGAGAAAAGGGGAGGGGGGAGGGGAACAGGCGTTTACAGTGTGTTCCCGTTTAATCATTTCAACGACCGTCCGCGCTATCGCACGGGGATATAAGACCCGCGGTTATTACCGGCCGGGAATTAAAAGTCCGACGCTGGCTGCGCCGCTGTAGTTGAATTTACATCTCCGAATGGAAATGATAGCGTCGCGAAACAACCAAAAAATCCAGCGCCAGCCAGTTACGTGAGAGCCCAACGAAGCCCTTAACGTTTTTCCACAGCCGTGCCCGGTCCAGCCGCGCTGTCGACAATGGGTTTCCTCTTTTTAGCCGCGCACCTTCACCGCGCTTTTCCCGCTTGCTTCTTGTCCCGTATACTTGTCTCGTTTTAAGCAGAGAAAGTGTAAAACTGTGCAACAAGGAGGACGGCAAAAATAACGCGTATTACGGCCACCTCTCGAGCCACTTCTTCGAGATGCGCCCGCGGCGTGATATATATATATATCGCACAAATTTTATTTTCGTTCTCTCTCTACGACGAGATCTGAAATAATTTCTGTTGGTGTCCGTTCTTTTGAACTTCCCCCGCGCGTTTTTCTCGAAGGCGTTTCGCGGAACGGAAGAGGAACGGAAGATTATTATTCGACCGAGGCGCGCAACTGCAGCGGCGCGAAAAATTTTTGCAAAAATAAAGTAAACACGCGAGCGATCTTATAATTTTTTTTTTTTTTTTTTTATTATTTTTTGCGTGCGCGCGCGATAGTTTGCGAGCGAGGTAAGCATGGGGCGAGTTTTCCTTCGCGCCGCGTGGAAAGTCGAGCGAGATTATCGCGGGGCGGACCTGCGGCTGTAATTTCTTTCTTTTTTTTTTTTTTTTTTTTAATCCCCGACAGCTTCAGTTCGAGAGATTCAATTTTATTACGACGGATGTACGTCGGAAAACTAACTTCTCGGACGGTCGGTCGAACTTTCTTTATTTTTTTTTTTTTTTTTTTTTTTTTGCGCTTGTGGCGATCGCAGCTTTTCCTTTGGCCGTGCACGTCTCGCGGATTATAAGCTCGGATTCATCCGCGTTTACTTAGCGGATATTTAACGCGTCGTTTTCACGAGCCAGTTTGTTGCGTCTTTTGTAATATTGTATTATTAACTAACTGGCAGAATAATAAAATAGTAGTACGAACAAAATGAGAGATGTAAAAAGATAAAAAAGATAAAAAAAAAAAAAAAAAAAAACAGGCACGCAAAAGTTGCGATCGATTCTTACACGCGGAGCGTGTATATAACACTTTACGTAATGTGCAGTGTAAAACGAAATTATCTTTATCACAACGTATCCAAACAGCAATTTTACTCTAATTATTAATCAGCCGATTACACGAGCAGTTAGTTCTTGATTTATACGGTCGGTTCGAATTACTTAACAACTTCCATTTTAGTTCTTGATAGATAGCACAATGCGCTGATATAATCTACAGCGTTGTACGTCGGACGGGCCGATTAAATTACAAAATTCCGCTCGCCGTCCTCCCGACGGGGGAGGCGTGGGAAATTAATTTCCGAACGAGTCGGAGAACGCTCATCTCCCTCTTTCTCTCTCTCTCTCTCTCTCTTTCCATTGCCCCTGAGGCCTCGGCATTGTTCTGTAATAACTTCTAATAATTTTCTGCCGTTACCCCGAGTGCTCGATACTATTAACCGGACGCGGTCACTAATGGCGGGTCATCGCGTGTTCATATACAGGTTATTCCGCAAATCCTTCCTGCACTGAAGTCCGAATCGTGGAAGTTGGAAAAGCCAAAGTGAAACGAATGACTCTTATTTTCATCAGGTAGCTGCACTCGCCTCCCATCTTTAATTATTTAGTATATCGAATATTAACGAGTTTCAGCGAGAGAAGAGTCTCGGAACTCGCCAACACCGAGAGGGGAATGAAGCTCCTGTCAAGTGATTTTAATCGGACTTTCTTTGATCCGTCATAATAGTCTTCTCGATTGAAGTGAATTCGAATCGTCTCGAGAGCGATTAAACATAATTTTCATGGACTCATCCCGACGAATGGAGATAAATTCGGATTTGCGAGTCGGCGGTCGAAATAGATATAGAATCAGAATGCAATTAATTGCTCTCTCTCTCTCTTTCTCTCTCTCTATCTCTTTCTCGACGTGATTTAAATTTGTTAAGAGCTGCGCGAGTGCAAAAAGTACAGTTTCTCTAACGAAAAACTCTATGTCTTGAGTTATTTTTATACTTGCAGTAATTATTATTATTATTATTAGTATTAGTATTAGTATTAGTATTAGTATTATTATTATTATTATTATTACAAGTGAGATAACTTTGATTTATTCTAAAAATTATTTTTATTCTTAATTAATGCTCTTCTTCTCAAACGCAACGAGCGCTGATTTTTTTGTTTCATTTTTTTTCTTCGCGACACACAAGCGTTAAATTCATCAGAGTCCGCGCGCAAAGGCGATAATTTCAGGACACTCGATATGGTCCACGGTTTTTTTTTTTTCACAGTTTCAGCGCGTGACCGTATGGAAATGTCCCGCGGATGTATAACGACCGTAATTCGTTCCCTCGTTTTGTTCGACGTGAACCCGGCCAAACAGAACAGAAAACGCGCGCGCGCGCGTATAACGAGCGTATTTTTCTCCCGCTAATACGCAACAACAAGTACGCACACCACCACCGCGTTTTCACCTGTATTTCTTTTTTTTTTGTTCTTCTTTTTTTTTTTATTCGGACTGCGTGCAAAATTTTATTTGCGCGGTGTTAAAATGGAAGAAAACTCTATAACGCGCGCGCCGTCTCTCTCTCTCTATCTATCTATCTCTCTCTCGTTCTACGATGTCGCGCGCAAGACCATTCGGAAATTGGCTCGCTCGCACGTTCGAATTAATTAAATTCACCTTTGACTGACTTCTGAGTCCCGAGACCGTAGAGCGCGCTGCTAATGAAATACATTTAGCCCGGTGTTTATCTCTTCTTCATAAAACCGGAACGACTCCGCGAATTTAATTAGCATTCGCGAAATAGCAAAAGCGCGGCGACCGCCGCCAAAAGCGTCGAACGGGTTTACACCGACGGCGACGTAACCCGCGACAAAACTTCGCTTCCGGTCCATTTTTCTCTCGGGTTTCCTTTTAGCGGCGGTGTCTCGTAATGGCGCGACAAAGTCTTGCGACTTGGTCCCGATAAGAACCTTCCATCAGAACAATCGAGAGAAAAAGAGGGAGGGAAAGAAAAAGAAAAGAAAGACGAGCAAAGAATGTGCGGAGCGAAGAGAACGACAAAGTGTTGCGAAGCCACGTTTCTCTCGCGCGTCCACTTTTCTCTCTGCCGCTTATCCATATTTCCGCTGATCCACCGAGAGCGAACTTTTTATTTCTCGCCTCTCGTCTTCGAGAGATCGTCCTCCCTTTGAGATACTCGCCTCGGGGAGTGCGCGAGCTAACCTTCTCTCCCTCCCCCCCCCCCCCTTCTCTTGTCGTCCTGCCGGCCACACCCACTCGCGTTCTTTTTTTTCCGTCACGACCGTAGTGTTCTACAAGGAAGTGCACTTCGTGCCTCGACTTCAAGTCCCGGGCTCTCGAGGGACAACGGACTCCGGTTATATGAGGTCGACGACGAGGACAACTACGACGACGTCATGACGAGCGAGATGTAGTTGAGGATTTTTCCGTCGCGTCCAGAACGCGTTATTGCGGCGAATTTTATTGCCGCGGCCGCGTATTAGCGCACTTCGTGAACTCATCCGGCGACGTTGAAAGCCTCGCGTCGCTTTAACGTTCAGAACGGCGATTTTCCCTCAGAATTGCCCTCGATGCTCCTCTTCCTTCTCCCCTCTCCTCCGTTCTGACTATCGTTCTCTATCGGGAGACGTACGGTTTTGCTATTTTCTTATAGATGAATCTTTTTAACGATCTCATATTTTTCTTGTCAAGAGTTGCGAGTAAAACGTCGGCGATTTTCTCGACGATCGATCTTATTAAAGATTGTTGGAAATTATTTATGAATTACTGAACCGCGATAAGGTTCGTATCTCTCTCTCTCTCTCTCTCTCTCTTTCTCTCTTTCTCTGACGAAGAAGACAAGGAGATTTGCGATAACGTTTTTGCGATAGTTTAGCGTCAGTTGCGATCGCGCATCCAGCAATTATCGTCAATCATTTCATCAACATTTTTCTCAAGAATTATTTCTCCGCTCTCACATGAATTATTCAATTTTCTTCAGATACGCAATTATCGGGAATAAATTACTTGGCTTGGTTGATGAGCACGTTACAAGTATCGAACGCGATACAAGCATCCGACGATCCCATTGACGATCTCAGGCGAGATAATCGAGAATATATATCGCGTGATTCGGCCATTTATTTTTACGAGAAAATCGTTTGTGGCGCGCGCCGCCCGTGCGCGAACGTTTCTCGAACGGATCGATTTCCGATCGACAATCCCGGGACCGGGACTCAAGTGCGCGCTTAGATTTTTCCGTCGCCTTTTTACTAAGGAATTGGTGCCGGTCTCTATTTGCATATGTAAATTCGATTTACCGCGAGTTAACGCGCGGGGGAGTTTCGTTTGCATAAATAACGTAGACAATTCGCAATATCGTGGAGTCTATTGCGAGTGCTCGACTGATTCCGTGGGTGGGATTCTCCTCGGGAAATCTCACGGCAATTGGAAATTCGAGAGGTCTATCTCTCTCTCTCTTTCTCTCTCTCTCTCTCGGGTTCTCTCTCCGCAACGCGAATGCTGTTAGTTTTCTTCGAATTTCGGAACGTTAAGAAGATATCGCCGCACAAAATCTCCGATGTCTCGCGGTGATCAATGAATATTGATTATTTCGCGCAAATGTGTAGGTGGTAGTAAGCGATGTGAAAATTAACGCGAGGCAGAAGTAAAGTATGCATAAAAAAAATATACATTGTGTGGTATTATTGGTTATAGAAAGAATTAATTCTCAGGATTTAATATGTAAAGATGAACAAAATGAATTTATTATAATTAAAGTTAACAATTAAGCGGTTTCACAACTTTCGATAGCTCACGCGACTAAGTGGTTTCACACTTCCGATAGCTCACGC
>NW_018020767.1:110540-192543 GCF_002006095.1 Pseudomyrmex gracilis
GATCGCCGAAGGGCGTAATACTAAAACAGTAATAAAGCGAATGACGGCAGTAACGAGTTAACGATGCGCTCGGTAAAAAAAAAAAAAAAAAAAAAATACACACACACACACACAGGATAATGACAACGACGGACAATGATAATGAAAGTACGGCACAGATAATGAAATAATAAGACTCGCTTTAGCGCGCGCGTTGCGCGCACCACTATCCGCCGGCGATTACCAACTTTTGCAGTAAGTCGTTTTTTATTCGCGTTCGTCCGCGCGCGCTATTGTGCACGCGCATAATGGCGGTCGAGAGTTGAAATTTTTCTCGCGCGCTGTTTTTTTTTTTTTTTTTTTTTTTTGCGGTACGTGACGATGGAGGGTGAAAGATCCGAGTGAAAAGTACAGTTTCGCGTAGGTACAGCGGCGGCTTTACACGAAAATTCATGAAGACGGCGAGGAAGTTACAAGAGAGAGAGAGAGAGAGAGAGAAGGAGAGGATGGAAACTCCCGTTAACACCATCCCGCCGATCCCCCTCAGTCAGAGCCGGGCAGAACTTAAGCGCGGATTTCGGGCGGAAAGCTGCAAGTGATATTTGCATATCTTGGTCGCGGCTAAGAAACGATACGCGAAATGCGCCGCGTTATGTGTGCAAATAGGACGATAAGCGACCGCCGTGCTCCATTTGAATATTCTCCGACAAGAGAGGAGGGGATGTAGATCGCGCGAGTTTTAAGCTCCGCAAATCCGGCGTTTGTTTTTCGCCGCGCGATCGATTCATCGCGAAACAGAGTTCGGAGACGGATTTTCACGAACTTTCTTCTCCCGTGATTCTTCTAGTACGTAATTTATTTTTTATTTCATTGGAGTTTTTTTTTTCAAGTGAAACTTTTTAAGCGAAGTTTCGCAAAAAAACATTTCGAGATCTTGCGCGACAAGTGCGCGTCGATTTAATGCTAATTCGCGTTCTCAACGATTTCAACTTTCGAGGACTTTTCGAAAAAAAAAAAAAAACGGCGCGCATTTTCTCGGACGCATTAATCGGCAATCCGTCGGCGCAAAACACGCCGAAACGACGGGCGTGCTTAACTTGCGTGTGACAACGAAAAATTCATCGGAAATGCACGTTGGCGCGTTTGCGTTCGTCGAACGAATTTTTGGCAAACGATCACACACGCGCTCTTGTTTGCGACGAGCGTATATGCGGAGACCCGTCTTTTATGTACGCGGTCAAATTTTTTTTAACGGCGCGTTAAATTCGCGCGTGCTTGTTAGAGCGCGAGTGAAAATAATCGGCGACGATCGTTCAATCGATCTCGTTCTACGCGCCTTTTCAATCGTATCGTTCGCGCGCGGCCGACAATCGTTTTCGCTCCTGTTCCAAGCTAAAGAGCTGAAATCCGTTTGAAGGCATGTGCGTGCGCGCGATTGACACGCTGCGCGTGTTTGTCGGCTTCAAATGGCCGCATACACGAAGACCGCGGCTGTGTATGCCGCAACCGACGAAATCTCTCGACGGGATAAAAAAAAAAAAAGCGGTTACGTAGATTTCTATGCCGCCGCAGCCGCCGCGGTGTGTTAATGGACGTTCGTCGTTGCATCACCGTCGAGCGATATGCGCACAGAGAGAAACGGCGGAATTCGTTACGAGAAGCTACGAATTCGATCGGCTTTTCTTTTATTCATCCCTTTGTGACGATCAAAGAGACTGCTACGCGTCGGCGATACTTTAATTAGTAAATGGCACGTCTCGTTCGTTAGCGGAGAAGACGTCCGCAATGTCCCTCGTCAAAGCGGTCGAAACATTCGTTCCGTTCTGCAGTCGACGCGATCCCGAACGCGTTTTCGTAGCGATGTAGCATCGACGGCGGCTTTGAAAAAATATACACGACACTTGTCGTGTATTTTATCGAGTTCCAAAAAACAAAAAACAAAACAAAAAAAAGAAAATTCTAATAAGTCGGATGTGCGAGCTTGACTTTTCGAATTGGCGTGTGTTTGAAAACGCGCGCGACACGGCACGGAGAAATAATCTCGCGCGCGCATCGATACGTGTCACCGAGAAAACGTGATCTTTTTTCGTTTTCGCGAACGTTTTTGTGTATTTTGTTGTTTTTAAATATTGAGGTATTTTGACAGCTGCCGTCGCATTTTATCATCTCACGCTTTCCGCGTGAAATGTTTGGATTGATCGAAGAATTCATGTCACATTTCGCGTGTCTGTGTTTTGTCACAAAACTCAAATAGTCTCTTGTTGACGAAAACACCGCGGCAATGCTGCGGTCATTTTTTTTTTGTTTTTTTTTTTTTTTAAATAGTCAGTTTGTTTCAACCGCGACACAGTCAAGTTTACAAAAACTCAGTGCGTTGTAATTGTGACGCCGCTTATAGCCGAGAAAAAAAAATTCCTCTTCTCGGAAGTCCTCCTCGTCGCGCCGCTCACTCACTCGCGTCGCGCGCGCGCGGGCTTTTCGTCCGAAGTCCGTGTCCAACTTTTTTTTCCCGAAATCCCAAGGAAATGCCATTGCGCTACTCAAACAGAAACTCGTTATCCGGCGCACGTCGGCGCGCCTTCGCTTCCTAATTATTAACTCCGCCGACGTGTTTACGCGCGGTCTTCGACGACTCCCGGGAGGAGGAAAGTGAAAACTCTCTCTCTCTCAGCGTTGAGAGAAACAACATTCGCCGACAAATTATCTTTCTGACCGCGCGATATACCGACTCTCGTGCGTTCGCCGAACCGAGAACTGAATATTTTAATCGACCGGCCGTCCTCCACGCTTCAACCTCGTTTCCACGCCATTCATCGATTTATCGATTGCCGCGCTCGAATAACCGACGGTATTGACGTATATATATATATATATATATATATGTTCTCATACGACGAAGCGAACGCACGCGATTATCGCGGTTTACAACTAATAATTGACGAGATCGGTAGATACAATTCTTAACGCGGATACTGACGTTTATCGAATGTTTAATTTGTTCATCGAAGGACGATATCTTCGATCTATATATCGGAAAAACGTAAACTTGATGATAAATAAATACAGAAATTCATTCGTGAGCGAATTAATTTGATTTCGCTCTTCTTTCTCTCTCTTTTAATTTTGATCGCACATCTGTTAACTTTCTCGAAAAATTTGAAGCGCGCGCGGCTCGTTCGATAAACGTCACGTCGGAGAAGCTCGGTCAAGAAGGCGGAGCTCGAGTAAACACATAAAACTTCATTCTTGTCGCATCTCTCGCGACCGTTCCCGCCACTGTCCGCGGTCGCGTTTTGTTTCTCATCTTTTCGGCAAACCGCGTCCCTGATTATTATCGCCTTCGCGCCAATATGCGACGACGAGAATCGAACGAATTGATTCGTCGAGATAGAAAGAGTGGTTTCGCGACACCGGGGTTTAATCGTTTTACATTCGGAATACACTGTGTGTGTGTGTGTATGAGTAACCCATAGCCGCGTTGAACTTTATCGCATTTCCGTGCGAACGCGCGCCGCGATAGAATCCGCGCGCGGATTGACACTTCGAATGGCCAACGATATTTTTCCGCCGACGTCTACATCGAATTCGGTCGGCGCTACCCGGCGTTTTTCTTTCGCGCGCCATTTTAATCTCCGGTATGCGTGGCTCTCGTAAACGCGCGTTGCGCACTTTTGGAATTTTGCATCGTGACGCGCGATATCTATCTCGCGTTTCTCAGTTTTTGGCGCTTCGAGAATTCTTTTTTTTTTTTTTTTTTTTTTTTAAATATAGCATTTAACGCGCGTTGTGAAAATTGAAAAAAAAATGCGATTGATCGTCGTGTCCGCGAATTTTCACAATCGAATTCGCGATACGAGAAGATCGAGAGAATTACGCAGCGCGAGATGAATGCAGCTGCGGAAGAGTTAAGAGGAGTTTTCGAGGAAAAGTCACGTTTGTGAACAGAAAATATGAAGAGTCAGAAATTTCCTCGTCAAGATCTATCGTGTCCGCTACAAATCTTGGATTTAATAGCGGACCCCATTTCAGTCGATGAGGGTCTGAAATAGCACACGGCTACCGCACGGTGCTTATTACAACATTCCAACCGGAGTCTCCGCGTAACGTCCCGGGGCGGGGCGTTACCTCCGGTTTCCATTTCTTCTCTTTTCCCTACATCAGACTCTCCCGCGTAACCTATTATCTACCACTTCTCCTCGCCGCCTTTCTCATTTCCCTACCAAGTTCGTTCGCGCACCCGCAAATGTGCGCACACGTACGCTGACTCGATTTTTCTGGGATATTACCGCGAATATTCCCGGGAAACGGACCGCGGAAGAAGCCGCATAGAAATAGGATTTAGCTCGCTCGTGCCGAGTAATTATCACCTGGTCAACGCGGCGCGTCCGGTGATTGAACTTCTGGGACGCGTGGATGGGCCGGCGGATGGACGGGCGGCATGGATAGATGGTTATAGATGGATGGATGGATGGATGGAGAGAGAGAGAGAGAGAGAGAGCTAGTTGGATTGAGGCAATGGATCAATAGAGCACAGCGACAGAATCGACATCGATAACCGATGCTGTCACCGTGGAATGTCACTCGTGTCTCCAGTAACAAAAATTCGACAAGGACCTGGGCGCGGTTTTTTTTTTTTTTTTTTTTTTTTTTTTTTTTTTTTTTTTTTTATCAGGAAAATTTGCTCGCGATGTATCTGCCACTTATGTGTGTACATATATCGCGCTCGTTCCTAGAAATCCTGTCGCGCGTTGCGTTTCTTCCGCGTGAAGGATTTAATTACATACTCGCTTGCGTTAAGTTCGTTGCGTATTGTTGTTTCCTCCCTCGTTGTTCGCCGCAATTCTCCCGTTCTCTTCGTGAAGCGCGTTATTTGCGTATGTTATACACTCGAGTGGGAGATTTGTTTTCAAACCGACGGAAGAAGGGCGTTCGATGTTCGGATTTTCAAACGCGCCGTCTTTCGGAGCACACCACAAGTCACGTCCTCGCAAATCTACCGTAGACAAACTTTCGGGTCGCACGGTTTGGCAGTCCTTTGGCACCGAGTCTTCCATTCATAGCCGCTGAAGAGAGTCGGTACCACCTTTTTTCTCACCCAAAGTCCCAACATACCGCTCCGTTTGAAATATCTTAAAATCCTACACGAGTCTCTTTCTTTCTTTCTCTCTCTCTCTCACACACACACACCACACACACACACACACACACACACTTTCTCTGGAGATTTGGCGCTCGTTTCGAGACGCTCAGAGTGCGCAGAAGAGTGAATATCGCGGTTCGCCTAACCGCCGGTGCGATTAATCCTACCGAAACTAATTCGCTCGCCCGAACTCGCTTTAACCAGTCGTGAGCACCTCTCGACGAGCGTTCCGCACTCACTCATATGTACACACGTACACACACGCGCGCGCGCGGAGGCAAAGCATTAATAATTAGCAGCGGTACACGCGAACGTTGTCGTATGTGTGCACGCACGATAACAACACCGTTCCGAGAGAGAAAGAGAGAGAGAGAGAGAGGCGCGGGCTCTCTCTCTAATTTTGCTCCGCGGTTTTTCGCCGAGCGACTCATTCGCGAGAATTAAGAACACACTCCGAAAGCAGTGAAAGAGAAAAAGAAAAGAAAAAAGAAAAAAAAACAGCGCAGAGAGAGAGAGAGAGAGAGAGAGAGAGAGAGAGAGAGAGAGAAGAGGTAAAAGCTCGCACACAGAACTTGCCTCTACCGAATTTCGCGCGCGCTCGCGTACTTACACCCCGTCTCGAGAAGTCTTTCTCTCCGGAAAAGTCTGGCTCCGTTTGCCTGTTACACACGGGGAAATGGGTCGAATGAGATTACTCGCGGGTTTTCCGTTTGCCAGCGAAGAGCGGCGGCGGCGTACAGCGCGCGAGGAGGAGCTTTACATTCAGGTTCAATCCACCGGCTTCCTTCCGTCGCAGCCGCGCCTTGCCTTCGCGCGGCTGAATAAAGTAGACGGCTATTTATACGGGAATACTCTCTAATACGATATCACATCGCGCGATATCGCGCACCGATGTGTTTTCAAAAAAACCTCAGCACACTCTCTCCCGCGTTGTTGGATGCGCCGCGTATTGAGAGTGTACGCGCGATATATATACATATATATCGCGACAAAAAATGCGACGCGCGTGTCGCGTTTATCGGAAATCGCGTGTTAAAATTTATTTAATGTTAAATTGTTTTTTTTTTTTTTGGTTTTTAACGTTATAAAGAATCGATAGCGAAACTCGCGTGAGTCTCTCAACAACATTACGCGCTAATTAATCGCGAGCAGAGCGCTCGTAAATTATAATAATCAAGAGTCACGATAATAATTATAATAATAATAATAATAATAATGGGTATCGCCGAGCTTGGTGAGTGGAGCTCCGCGTTTCTTACGCGCGTTGGAACTTTTCGTCCGGCTTCGGAAGAACTTATGTAGTTCGCGACAATGACGATGATTGTAATTAGCGAAGTGGATGAGCGAGCCGGAGGAGGGAGTGGGGGGGGGGGTCGCGCGAATTTCACGCCGTGCAAAACATCTGCACGCGGGACAAGAAAAACCAAATTAGCCCAGGACGTTCTCACGGCGTTTGCCCGGTTCCGCGCCGCTTTCGGGTACCTCGAGTGTCTCTACTACGGAGAGAATGATTAATCATATCTCTCTTTATCCACCTCTCCGCACTGCGGTGTGTGGTCTCTTCCTCACCGCTGCTCATAAAAATGTATCATTCCGGGACAGTGGACTCCGGCGTTAAGATCTATTTACACAGCCGAGCGTCTCTCGACGAATTCAAAGTTTTTTCTCGCGGAAAAAAGTCGGGGTAGATGTGATCCCCCCGAAATCTACTTTGAGAATATAACGATGTATAAGTACTTCCGGCCGCGCTGAAATTCTTTTGGCGCAGATTACGCTTGAAGCAGCAGCTTCAACCAGAGGAGGACGTTACTTTAAGCAAAAAGAGAGAATAATGTATAATAATACTAGAATTACATATAAATTTTTTACGGTCCTTTTACAATTGTAGCGCGCTCTCAAGAAGGTGCGGAACATTCAACTAATTTAAAGCGGAATATTACGCGGGAACGTAATTACGAATTGTCCTTCTCCTGAGGATATTCCTTTTTTTCCACTCCACCTTTTTTCGAATTGTTTTGTGAGAGAGAAAGAGAGAGAGAGAGAGAGAGGGAGAGAGGGAAAGAACGACGGAAACCCAAGATTCAGGATGCTGCGAATTCTTTGCGAGCGTAATCCGCCAAGTTTTCAGCCGGGAAATCTGCAGCATCCGGAATGCGTTTCGTTTAATTACTCCGCACTGTTCCGGGTAATTGGCCGGCGCGAAGGAAAAGAGAGAAGAAAACGATTTGACCGACGTAGAGGAGGACGAGGGGGCGCGATTTCGAATCTCTTGCTCGCGCGCGTCGAAGTCGCGCGGCGATTCCCGCTGCGTTCGGGAGCCAATGCCGCGCCCAGCTCGATCTTCGCTTCTTCCGTTCTCGCGAGCCTGATGTGCTCACAGGAAACAGAGAGAAGAGGGAGGGAGATGGTCGTCGCATACTTGCGAAAGAATTTTCTAACTACTCTCGCGCAGGCGCACGGGACGCCATCTTTTCACGTCCTTGTCTATTCCGACGGCAATTTTCAAATGGAATTTTCGCACGCTGGAAGGGGAGCGACTGAACAAAAAACCAATACTTGTGAGTCTTGACGATCTTGAAACGAATTTCACGACGATATTCTTTGACTTGCAAAGCGCGATGTAAGATCAGAAAACTATTATTTTACAGGAAGTATATTTCTTAAATCGGAACAGATGTTTCACAATTTATTTGAATTTTAATTATATATAACCTTCGGGATTTTTTTAAATATTGATTCGGTTTATGCATTTTGTTTAGCTTTATTGTACACAGAGTTACATCGAGAGAGCCGGATACTCTTTCTAGATGCGTTCGCGAACGAAGAAGATTAAGCCGTGCGCGTCTCCGTTACTAATCGGCTTTGTTGGAAAACTGCCGTGTGCACGTACATTGTACCTATACGTACGTACGTTACGTACAGCGCACAACGGATCTGAGGGTTCATTGACATGCGCGTAACATTGTTCCATCGTGGTTGATGAACAATAGAAAAACCGAGCCGTTATTATGCGGACTGTAAAGTCTCGCGATCGGCTCGGAGAGCGACCGGTGCAAATGGTTTTTTTTTTTTTTTTTTACATCAGACGACGAAATGCGTCTTAAAAAGCAAAGAGAGAGAGTGTAAAAATTTGCGTGTTCGAGATTTATAACACACACACACGCTGTAGTTGGTTCGCAACATCGGAATAACTAGATGTGAGAAAAGCGTGTGTATCGATCAGTTTTCTACCGGCTGAAGTTTATTTCCGATAATCATCTCTTGTGTTTGAGATTTCACGAAGCGAGGGTTAATGGAGAGTTTGGCTCTCGATGATATGAAAGCGGATACGACGTTGTGGCCTTATTAGCATATTATTTGCGCGTGAGAGAGAAACCGTGTCATAAATCAAGCAACTCTTTTATTAACGTATCACGCTTCTCGAGAATTGATTCACGGTGTGTGCATCGCGCGCGCGCGATCATTATTCCATCCGTCTTTTGTGGATGCGACGTAACAGCTGCCGGGCTTATGCGGAAGAATTGGAGATCGTTAGGTTTAAAGGCTTCCGCGTTTGATGGAATTTGACCGCGGAATAGGAAAGCGCAGGGCTGCGCGCGCACACATACACACATACACACACACACACACACACACACACGTACGTGATGGTGTGCGGTTACGAATTAGAGGATTTATAGGGTAACGAGAGAGACTTGTGCTCCGGGAAGGAAGGCTGAAGGTGGACAGTCTCGTTTTTCGTGGCATCGTGAACGGGAATGGATCGGTAGGACCGAATGAAGAAAAATGAAGAGGGGATGAATCGCGCGCGAAACTCTCGGCGTTACTTCGCGTATCGGTATCGGGGGAAAACTTCACCTCGGAAAAGAAGCAGCGACCCCAGGACACACACAATCTCGGCCAGTTTTCCTTCCTTTCTCTCTCTCTCTCTCTCTTTCTTCCTATCTCTCTCTCTCTCTCTCTCTCTCTTCTTCACTCCTGAGCTGTTCCGACGTGATATTAATGATCCTCCTCGCCTAACGCGACGTCTCTCTGTGTACACGTGTTTTACACGTTCGTCGGTATAATGCAGCCTGCATTCCACTTTCGATCCTCTTTACACGTCGGGACGAAATTCTGCGCGCTCATGACATTGTCTTCAGCGATAAATCTTTATTCTGTCCTTATATATCGCATATTACGATGAAAAATTTTTAGCGGGTGATTTTTTTTTTACTGACGCGTGTCTTACGGATCAGTGGATTTTAGTTCGTTGTCGATTCGAATATGCGTTTCGACACGTATTAATTTTTTTACCACGGATTAATACTTAATGATAATAATAATAACAACAACACAACAACAACAATAATAATAACAACAATACCAATAATAACAATTTTATTAAACTCTTAGAGGACCGGTATAACAATACATTAGTTCTGAATCTACACAATAACTTTATATAAGATATACATTAATTATGTTTGTTTTTGAACATCAATTACAAAATATACAAAATTTCAAGGAAAATACATGTTAGCTCTCGAAGGAGTATAAAGACGCAATTTAAATGGAAGGAATCTTAACGAAGGCGATTTAAAGAGCGAGGCGACAGCTTACAAGTTGCTGTTCTTAAGCTTAATTTAAAACAAAAATATCACAATAAATTATAAATAAATTAAAGACGGCAGAGTAACTTTGATACGTTTGTGAATTTTGTGGTTCAATTATTACGCGAGTGATCTTCCGTGTTACTTATGCAAAATATGCAAAATTGTTAGGACCATTTGAATTCATGTATGATGCACCGTGAGACAGATGCTTCCTTGCATAATTGAGCCGGCACTGTATGTGCAGATTTACTGCCGCAATGGTTTCGACAAACTAATTTACGCGTTGAGAATACCAGAGGGAGAGAGAGAGAGAGAGAGAGAGAGCCAAAGATAAATCTCTATTTCCACATTTCGCGTCGCAAAATACATAGAGATATATTATTTGATATTATACGAATAAAATATGAGAAAAGATCGCGAGATAGGAAATATTTTTCTACTCTCTCGCGTTTTCCTCGCGCGAACGTATTTTCGAAAAATACGAACCGTGTCCGATTATGGCTCGTTAACGACGACGAAGTAATGTGTACACGAGGGTCATCATCCATGCGCGCGCGCGCTTAGCGCGCGAGTGATTATCGCGGTACAACGTTTTTAATGAGTCCGTCTCGGAGTCTTCTTCTCCTTACCCGTGCGGTTCGGTATAAAAAAAAAAAACTAAAGTGCACGGATGAGGAGGAAGACTTCGTCGCGCGAAAAAGTCCATTACCAGGCGAGCTGCGCGCGCGCGCACGCTGCTTCACCCTCGCAACAATTCCGGCGAATGCAAAAAATTTCACGCGAGAAACGGTACGGTGCAAGAGCGCGACACGCGCGGGAATGGAGAAGAAGCGAGAGTTGAAACGACATTACGTCAAGCTCTCTCACGTAATGCCGACGGTATCCCGTGGGATACTTTCGTGGCGAGAAGAGACTCTCTCGGTTGTGCCGCTGGGCGCGTCTGCTACTTTCCAGACGCAGCACAGTTTGAACGACACACGTCTGTCGCTGCTTTCACCACGTTCGTAGTTTAACAGACTTGGCATTGGAAAGGAAGAAATCGACGCTTCGCGTCACGGGATTCTCTGTGCACATCTCTCGACTTGACCGAGAAGCTCGTAAAGCATGCGGTCCTATTTTTCGGCTGTATCTTGAAGCTTTCAAGATACAGCCTACAAGCGGCGCGCCGTGTGGCTTGAAGTTCGCGAATTAACGCGTCGTGAGAACATTCAGAGCTTGATAAAGAACGAATCGACAAGCCTGTACGAGCGGCGTGAAGCTTGCACAGACTGCGTCAAACCACGCGCCGTGTAATAGCACATTAAAATTGCGATACTATTTCACGCGGCAGTCATTTTTTTTCGAAGGCAAATCGCGATGAGCAAGTGAGTCGCCGGCTGTTGAGAAAAGTACACCGCAACGCCAGAAATTGGTTTTCCGATGTCGACTGGACAACCTTCTATATCGAGATTTACTCCGCGACTTCTACCTATGTGTTTTTTATCTCTCTCTCTCTCTCTCTCTCTCTTCATTCTTTTTCTTCTCGCACTATCACTTTCCGTTTATAACTGAAAGTTTTATCCTGCTTACCTGAACGATTGCTATCTTCTTTTGTTCGCGCGGATTATAGTACAAACGATTTTCGATCGATAGATTATCGGTTACGTTACGTCAACGCACCGATATCACCAAGTAAAGATACGGGAATGAAAAACTGTTGATAGCGTGATGCCTTCTAAGATCGTTCGGAGTAACGTCGCAGTTGATATTCTTTTTAGAAATGAGTGTGGAGACAATGAAGAATGCAGATTTGAGTGACCTGTAAAACTAAGCAAAAAAAATTTTTTGATGAATTTAGACTCCTTGGCTACGCAAATAAATTGTGTATTACATCTTACGAATGATTGATACTACTTCCGTATAATTTACAGTTGTATTTCTATGAATGCAATTACATATTAAATTCGGATGAGTTGACAGAAAAAATATATATGTATTTACTCTTTTAAATTATCGACATTCATGATAATGAACAATTCCGTCAGCAAATTAATAAAAGGAAAGGAGAGAAAGAGAGACAGGAGAGTGACTGATTGATTTAGCCTTTTTTTATGCTCTCTGAAGCAAGTTCCCTAAAGCTCACCTCACCAAACTATCACCAATAAAACAATATTAAACAAAACATGATAACTTAAAAAAACAGTAGAAAAATGAGTATAAGAAATTACAAATAAGAATTAAAAAGAAACTACATTATGAAAATTCGAAAACGAAACCGAATACAATTACAGAATATAAATACTAAAGGTTAACGTGACTGATGCGTGACTATCACGCAAGGTACCAATGTTCGGTCTATAGATGATCAACAGCCAAATTCGAAGAGTCTTATTTTGAACATAGTCCGGCAGTAGGGATGCCAGATTCCGGCCGCTTGGTAGCATGCGGTAGCATGGAGGGGATAGGACATCTTCATGCCGTGTCAGTGATGCCAGATCGCGCCGGACAACATCGAGAGTAACGAAGCAGGGTACCCTCACCGTCTTCGATGCTCTCGTACGCATACAAGCGAAAACAGCGTCCGTGTGCGGTTCTCACTTGTATGCGTACGAGAGCATCGAGGCGGTGGGGATACCCCGCTTCGATACTCTCGATGTTGTCCGGCGCGATCTGGCATCACTGACACGGCATGAAGATGTCCTATCCCCTCCATGCTACCGCATGCTACCAAGCGGCCGGAATCTGGCATCCCTGTCCGGCAGTCGTATGTAGCGATCGTGAACGGTGTGATATCTGAAGATAGAATAACTTTGAATTCTCTACATCGTGAATCTTTCTAATAGTAATACACGAAAATAAGTAATACATGAAAAAAGACGAGTTACACAGTACATTTCGAAGATTTCGCTACATACAAATTTGTCTCGTTTTTCGATATAAAACGCTCTACGAATTTGTGTTTCTGTTACTAATCTGTGTGCTGTTCGTCAATCATTTACGTGTGCGTGACGATCACAGATCAATCACGTGTATTTATTAATTTGAGTTTGCAGCTTTATCGGAAACAATTATAGAACATTTAAGAAGAAATACAAGTGACTTATATTACATCCTACATGTTCATAAAATTCTTATATATTTGTAAAATACAATATATTTAATACTAATATTAATATATATTAAATAATAATATTTTATACGTAGATTCCGAGCGGTTTGGACTGACATTATAGAACTTTCGTACTAAGTTAAACTACAAAGTGAACAAATAACAAAAAAATCAAAAAGGTTGAGAGAGAAAATAACACAAAAAATATATATTTTTTATGACCACTTACACATTATTACCAAGAAATTGAAAGACAACAAAGGATACGATAGAAAACAGTTACAGGGTAAGAATAAAAAAGAAAACGATCATTAATTGAGCGATGACTATAATACGTGTTAACTAAATTGTATTATCACAGATCTCACAATAATATCACATATTTGTTCGCCACCGCGGAAAGTGTGTAATCAGAATTTATTTTGTTTTTTAAAGAATATTTCTTAGGCTTTAAAGTTTATAAACTAATAAATGTATAGATGGTCACATGAAAGCCGTTCGCTGGATGTTGTGCGGAAATATGCGTGTGTATATATATATACACACGCATATTTCACGTGTAAATCTTACACGTGATTTTTTACCAGGTTCAACTCCTGGCCAAGGAGTTTTTTTCGCAATATTTTAAAATTAGTTAGGGGGTATACGGAGTCTCTCATATATGAGATGCAAGTATAGCATCCTATATGAATTTAAGTATTGAAATTTTAATTCAAAAACTCACGTGTAAGATTTACACGTGAACACGTACATATATTTCCGCACAACATCCAGCGAACGGCTCTCGTGAGCCATCTATACGTTTATTATATTTTTTAATGCAATTAGTGAAAAACATTAAGTGTTTTTTTAGCGTTCTGAGAACTTATTAAGTGTTGCGCTTATGTTTACAGTTTACCACTAAGGATGACGTTACTGATGTAATTGAAATTCAATTTTGTTATTCATCATTTGTTGTATGTCATCTGCATTTCTGCATTCTACCAGTTGCGAAATTATACAACAAATCATCGACTAGAAAGTTATTTATTACGCGAAAAAAACATGATGCGTGATTACCGACATTGGCGACAGCTATTACTATTCTTTTTTGATCAAAACAAACCAGTCACGGAGGCTTACGAAATTATTAAAAAAATGTATCCTGGTTCTGTACCAAGCTACGCGATATGCGAGCAATGCTATAGCCAATTCAAAACTGACCCTTTTGGTTTACAATTTACATTTCATGGTTATTCAAAGCCGTTTAAAGATGAAGATTTGAAGAAATGTTTAGATGAAAATCCACATGTAACGAACAAAGAAGTTGCTATGGTATTCAATGTTGATGAGGAAACTATTCGGCACCGACGAGAAAACATAGGAAAACATCGAACTCAAAGAAACCCGCTTGGCTTGGCTAGTCAGATTCATTCCAACACCTGCTTTTCATTGCTTACACGTCACAATACGCAGAAGCACTTTGTGGATCACTTCGTGACTGGAAGTATACTGTCAATACCTTACAATACTCATGATCAAACAAAAACAAAAAGAAGTAAGGAAAATGAACTTAAGCTCTTTATTTGGTGGGATAATAAAGAGGTTATATATTGCAAAATGCTACGATCACATGAAAGTGTTATCGACGAATATTCACGACAATTAATTATGGTAAAGGAAGCGTTGAAATGGAAACGAATGCAAATAGGGAAAAAACGTAAAGTGATTCTGTTGCTTGAATTTTTTGTCCAAAAAGATATCCTTAAATCCATGAAAAAACAGATATTGGAGTTTGGATGGGAAGTCTTACCCTATCCTACGTCCTGTCTTGGCATTACTCCATCTTATTACGTCTTCCCACACCTGGTGAACGTTTTTAAAAGCAAACAATGTCAAAATATCGAAGAATTCGAAAATTGGATTATAAGATCACTTGATTCACTAAGCCCGTCGTGGTTTATTAATGGATTTAACTCATTAGTAAAAAATTGGAAAGAATGTTTAGCACTTGAAGGAATACAGATGTGATTGAAATACAAGGTATTAATTTTTAATACATGTTTTTTGTAGACACAATTCATACAAAAGTGAAAGTAAAACCTGATATACTAAGTTTATATTAGTTTTATCGACAGTTTGTATTTTGTTATACATAAGAATCACCGCAAGTTTCGTTCTTTATCTCACCAAATCAAATCTTCTCTAATGATTCAGTCCAATTCGCCACACTGCTGATAACGATGATGATTCTTAGCGAGGACAGGCAACGCCATGGCAATCGTTTCACTCGCTCTGAAACCGTCTTTCGAAATTGCGCTTTTAGACACGTATGTGTATAAGTGAAAATCATATAGAACCGTATTCCACTAATTTTTTTTTCTAAAAAGGATTTTGTATTCTATACTACTGTCAGTGTGATATTTATCGCCTCTTTACTATATCTAAACAAGCAGAGCAAACTGTTTTTGTTATATATATTTGTATACACTGAGAAAAAAATACTATTAACTCAACTAAATGCGTTTAGTTGAGTTTCAGTTTGTTATCTGAAATACTTGGTTTTTTAATTCAAGCATATGGTAATAAAGATAACAAATTCGTATAAGTTGAATTAACACAATAGTGGTAATGACCATATTTAATTCACCAAACCATGAATTGTTTTGTCGAACATAAGTTGTGATAATTTCAAATAAAAGATACTGTTAAAAAAAATGAATTGGGCAATTCTCATTTACTTTAATTGAATATAATCTGAATTTCTTTGTACTAAGTATTTCATCTAATCAAACTGCTTATTTTTATAAGCAGACAAAATATTGTGTTGTCCTGTTGTGTTGTACATTCAAAGTTACCTGTATTTAAGCAAATTATAATTTTGTTAAAACAATTAAATTGTCTTTCGGTATAACCTAATTATTATATCTATTGAAACATGATATCTTCTTACATTAATCAATATTTTATTGACAGCCCGTGACCGCTGCATATAGTTGAATCAAATACTATTTTGTTACTTCAACAACTTTTTTTTCTCAGTGTATGTATACTTTTATTTATGGCTTTGTTCGTTAAAAGTTTGGTTTTCACCAACACACAACTTAATACAGTTTATTGGTTTATCATATATTCGTTGATTCATATATTCTCCATACACTGCATTAGTCAACATAGATTTAAATGTACGTAATGTAACTCTGAATTCATGTTCCATAAGAATATTACGCGTCAACTAATTCACCATAAATAATGTGATATCGATATTTGGATAACTGATGTAATACTTTATGTTCTTTCTATTTTATAACTTAGAAATATTACATAAATAATGTTTTTATTGTACCAGCTGTATACACATACATATATTTTATACTTTACTGTACAAATTTACAAAGAAGCGCAAGAATATTTTGATTTGAAATGTAGCTTTGATCGATATATTTTTTTAAAGCTAAGAACTTTTTACCGATGTTAATGATTTTGAGATAAATACTTTGTTGTTGAGCATAAACGAAGAAATATATTACAGACATATTTGTACAGACATTGAAATGTAACATGTATTGTACAAACAATGTACATTTCGTAAAATAATAGTTTTACTATTATTATTGTATTAATAAATACCGTATTTTAAAATGATATATTGGAATTGTTTGGAAAAAAATATCTCCTAGAAGACTTATGATTAAGAATAACCTGCACAATGAAATAAATAAATAAATATATATATATTGGTTTGGTGCACCGTATACACATAAAGTTGTATTAAAATTATTTATTTGGTAGTGATAGGATGCCAGATTTGCTTTATATTTATGAGAAATCTTCGTTTTCCGTTTTTATTTACTTGAATTATATAGCAAAACAACACTTCGGTCAGAAGTCGAACCTGGAATTTCTTCTATAACAAAAATAGCTGTGGTTGAATGTTAGCTTTTGTTACTGTCAGCGATTTTATAGCTATTAATATAGCTAAAAAAGTTGTGGCTGTCTTTTAGTTTCTAGTATTACTGTCATAACAACATTATGCTTATTAATGTAGCTAAAATAGCTGTCCCAATGCTTTTGCAGTTAAAAATAACATTTGCAGCTAACCAGCTGTAAATAAGGCCGGCAGAACGTAGTACTAGTCACATATTTGCTGTCGCAGTGAATATAGTCAAGTTGTGTTAATTGGGCTTTTATATCGATATTTAATCCTCAACTTCTATCTGTATTTGTTACCTATTCATTTTTCCTCTTCTAGCTTTGTCGGTTTAGTTTATACACACGAGAGTCTTACTTCGCTTATCTGAACGTTCGCTATCTTCTTTTGTTCACGCGAATTATATTACGTGAGTTTCGATTCTCGGTTATATATTCTCGGTTACGTTATGTCGCCGCGATGATATCACCAGGTAAAGATACGGGGATGAAAAACTGTTGATAGCGTGATGTCTTCTAAGATTGTCCGGAGTTACGTTACAGTCGATATTTTTCTTAGAAATGAGTTTGGACGATGAAGAATGCAAATTCGAGTGAACAATAACGTAAAACTGGGCAAAAAAAGTATTCGAGGCATTTAAACTTCGTGGCTACGCAAATACTTTGTGTATTATAATTATACGGACGATTGACACTATTCCGTAAATTTTCAGTTATATATTTGGAAATAAAATTGTGTATTAAACTCGGATAATTTGACAGAAACATAACAAGAAACAATATATACGTATTTTCTTTTTTATATCATTGAAATTCATGATGATGATAACCAATTTTGTTAGTAAAATAATGAAAGGAGAGGAAAAGAGAGAAAGAGAGAGAGAGAGAGAGAGAGAGAGAGAGAGAGAGAGAGAGAGAGAGACAAAGAGAAAGAGAGCAAAGTTACTGATTGATTTAGTGTTATTTTTTATGCGTTCTGAAGCAAGTTCCCTAAAGATCACTTCACCAAACTACCACCAATAAAAAAACATTAAACGAAACATGATAACTCACAAAAATAGTAGAAAAATGAGTAAAAGAAACTGAAAATACGAAATGAAAAGAAATTACATTATGAAAATTCAAACTGAATACAATTACAAAATATAAATAATAAAAAGTACTGCGTGACTGCTTTGTGACTATCACGCAAGGTGCCAATGACGTCCTATACATGGTGTAAGAAATAAGGTGAACCACTCCGAGGATGCGCAGTCGTCCAAGAAAATGGCGGCAATGCAAAGAAACTTAAATTTAAAAGAAAAAAGAAACTACATAATTAAAATTTAAAAAATAACCGATTACAGATACAGAATATAAATAATAAAGAGCAACGTGATTGATCTGTGATTATCACGCAGGATAGGAATGACGGCTAATAGATGATCAACAGCCAAGTTCGAAAAGCCTTATTCTGAATTCTGTAGTCGGGCAGTCGAATGTAACAATCCGAAGTGAACGGTTGTATGGTGCTTGAAGATAGAACTGAGAATTATCTATATCGTGCATCGCTCTAACAAGTAATACACGAAAAACAACGAGTTAGACAATACTTTAAAAAGTGTCTTCTTCGAAGATGTTGCTACATATAAATTTTTCCGCCTTTTGATACAAAACGATCTACGACTTTGAGTTTCTGTTAATAATCTGTGTATACTGCTCGTCATTATTTACGTGCGTGACGATCACAGATCATGTCAGTTTATATGTGTCAATCACGTGTAGTGAAGTGAGTTTGCTTTCTCGGAAGCAAATATTGTAAAATTTCTTTGAAGAAATAAAAGTAAGTTGCTTATACTATATCCTAAATATTATAACAAGTGCATAAAACTTTTATATATTTCTAAAGTACAATATTAGATAATAGTATTAATATGTAATATCGAATAGTCTTTTATATTTACGTAGATTCCGACGAGGTTAAAACTGACATTATAGATTTCAAATAAAAACTACAAGTGAACAATAAAAAATCGGAAAGGTCAAGAGATAGAGAGTAACACAAAATATATATATTTGTTATAAACACTCGAACATTATCAACAAAAAAGTGAAAGACGTCAAAGGATACGATAAAAAAAACAATTATAGGATAAGAAGAAAAAAGGAATCGATCAGTAAATGAGCGATGAGTATGATACGTGGTACCTAAAGTGTATCCTAAACTGTCATAGATCTAAATTGCAAGTCACATATTTGTATTCGTCACATCGGACAGTATGTAAGCAAAAGTATTTTTTAATTGAAATTAGTGACACAAACATAAGGTATTTTTTAGCGTTTTGAGAACTTATCAAGTTTTGCACTTATGTTTACAGTTTAACACTGAGGATGACGATACTAATGTAATTAAAATTCATTTGTGTTATTCATCATTTGTTGTTTGTCACATCTGTAGCATTTTTGCATTGTACCAGTTGCGTAATTATACATCTAATCATCGGTTAGAAAGTAATTTATTACGCGTGAAGAACATGCAGCGTGATTTACGACATTGTCACCAAATAGCACTTTTCCACTTTGATCAAAACAAACGACCCTGTGACGCTTACAAAATTATTAGTAAAGTTTATCCTGATTCTGCACCATGCGCCAGGACATTCAACTCGTGGTTTCGCAGATTCAAACTTGGCAATTTTGAATTTAATACAAACAAAAAGTTAAAAGATGAAGACTTGCAGAAACTGTTAGATAAAAATCCAAAAATATCGCACAGAAAACTGGCTAGAAAATTGAATGTTACGCGAAACACTATTTGGAAACGTTTAAAAACTATGAAAAAATCCCAAAATTTAAAAAAACGCATGGACTTGGCTAGTCAAATTCGTTGCAACACTTACATTTCACTGCTTTCAAGACACAATAAACAAAAGCACTTTCTGGATTACGTTGTGACTGGTGCTGAAATGTCGATATCTTACGATACTTCTAATCAAACAGAAGCAAATGCAAATGAGGAAAAAAAATGAAGCTCTATATTTGGTGGGATACTAAAGGTGTTATATATTACGAAATGCTACAATCACATGAAAGTGTTATCGATCAATATTCACGACAATTAATTATGGTAAAGGAAGCGTTAAACTGGAATCGACCGCAAATAGCAAACAAAAGACGTAAGGTGATTCTGTTGCATGAAATGTTTGTCCGAACAAATATCCTTAGATCCGTAAAAGAACAGATATTGGAATTTGGATGGGAAGTTTTAGCCTATCCTACATCCATTCTTGACATTACTCCATTTGATTACGTTTTCCCACATCTGGCAGACGCTTTTAAAAACAAACAATTTAAAAGTTTCGAAGAAGCAAAAAATTGGATCGTAAGATTGATTGATTTACTACACCCAGTTTTGTTTACTGATGGATTTAGCTTATTACTAAACAAGTGGAAAGAATATGTAGCAAAAAAGGGAATACAGTTTGATTAAAATACAAGGTAGTAATTTTTAATACATGTGTTTTGTAGAAAAAAATTTGTACGCAAAAGTGAAGATAAAACCTGACATAAATAGTTTATTGACAGTTTGTATTTTGTTATATATAGGAATCACCGCAAGTTTTGTCTCTTATCTCATCGAATCGAATATCTAGTAACTCAGTTCAATTTGCTATAATGCTTGATAGTGATGATAATTCTTAGCGAGGACAAACAACGCCAAAGCAATTGTCGCGGCTGCTTTGGATCCGTCTGTCGAAATAGTGCTTTCAAGTACGAATGTGTGCAAGTGAAAATCGCATAGAACCGAAAATTATTCTAAATAATTTTGTTTTTTAAACGATTCTATATTATTCTCATTGTGGTATTTATCGACGTTTTACTATTTTAAAAGGACGATTTTTTTAGTATAAGTATATTTTTATATGTACGGGGTGTCTCATGAAGACCGTGTCACCGCTCGTAGACAGGTAGGAGTTATTCTGAGTCAAAAAGTCCTGAACCATTTTTTTTATTACATATAATAAAGAAGTAATTATTGAATAAATCAAGCCAATCACAGCGCCGACCTTTAGCCGAACACACGTCAGTGAACTACGCGCCTGGTGTACATGAGCGCTCCGCGCGGCTCACTGACATGCGCCCGACTAAAGGTCGGCGCTGTGATTGGCTTGATTTATTCAATAATTACTTCTTTATTATAAATAATAGAAAAAAATGGTTCAGGACTTTTCGACTCAGAATAATTCCTTCTATCTGCCTACGAGCGGTGATACGGTCTTCATGAGACACCCTGTATACTTATATTTATGATTTTGTTCGTTGAATCTTGTTTTCTACCATTACATAACTTACTACAGATAGTTCAAACATTCTCCATACAGTGCACTAGTCAACATCGATTTTTATTGTACACAACGTGACGTATTTCATGTTGTATAATAATATTACGTGTCAAATAAATACACGTAACCAATGTGATATTGATATTTGTATAAATAATGTAATACTTCAAGTTATTTCTATCTCATGAGATAGGAACATTAGATACGTGTATAATGCTTTTATTGTACCAACTTGTATTTTTTATATATTATACAGTACAAAACTGCAAAAGAGCGGAAATACTTTAATTTGAAATGTAGCTTCAGTCTACATAACTTCTTACAATTAAAAGGTTTTTACTGATAGTAATAATTTTCAAAGAAATACCTTTGTTTTTAAGCACAAACGAAGAATTTATTATATGTAGATATGATAAGATGTAATAGAACAGACATTGTACAAACAATTTAAATTTCATTAAAAAATGATGGTGATATTAAATAATTTATTTTAAAATAAAAGATGGTGTAATTCTTTGGAAAAAATATCAACTAACAGACGTACGAGTAAATATATATCTGCTACAATAAAATAAATATATATTTATTAAGTAAAGTACGGGAAAATCTGTTTTCGATTATGTATTGTAAACTGTACAACTAGCAGAGATTATCTCTTAATTAGTATACTTTTCTTTTTTTGTATTTATATTGTTCTCGGATTTTTAATTTATTTCTTGAGTATTATTTGAACAAAAGAATTTTTTCTGACCGATGCTTTAACTGATGTTATTTTCATAAGGTTTTCTATGTCCATAGTTTGGCGTGAGTAAACAAGTGAATTTTTTGATTATTTAAAGTAGCCATATTGCAAAATTTTGTTCTTCTTGTAGAGTCACGAATAGTTTATACGATTTGTACTGATATTTTTTTGCCGAACATCACTTATTAAAAAGCGCAACTATTTCTACAACAATTTTGTTTTTATTGCTTCAGTTAGTATTAATTAGTATTATAGCTCAAGTAAGTGTATATTAAGGAAAATTATTTTTTTAATGCTTTTTGTGAATAAGTCAATTAAAGGTTCGGAAAAAAAGATATATTTGCCTCTGAATACATTCTTCGCTAAGTAGTCATTCTTATGCTAATTAGTCATGTCCTCACTTTAAGACAAATCGTAAATTTCTATTAATTGTTGTAACAAATTACATTCACGATTGCGCAAGTAGTTTAAATTACAACACGTTACAGCTGCAAGAACGTGTAGCTTGCGCCAAAAGCGCGTTAGTTATGACAATGTAGTACGTATTTATTATGAAAGACCGGGGCCCAGCGATCTCGCGGCCTGAGTGCAAGAGCTGCGAACCCGGAGGTCCCGAGTTCGTCGAATCCGCTCACCACCTAAGGATTGTTTTCGGGTAGGTACTCTTCAACCGAGTTTATCGGTTGATTGGCGAACTAATTCAGATCTTCAAAAATTTTAATTCGGGTGTAATCCCGAATTAATTCTTCTCCCACAAGGTGATCACAGTCACAACATCTCGAGCACGAGCTCGACACAGATAGGCACGTCTACTGTGAAAGACGGGTATCACGTCGTGTATCGCGTATCGTGTATCGCGTGGCAGAAGTATACTGCACATCCCTCCCCTTCCTATTCGTTCTGAGAATAATAAGACTCCAGACTGGGGCATTTGCTCCTCTCGTGAAGTAGTATCGCGCTATTTAAACAAAGAAGACGTATCATTATGAAAATCATTCTTTTTTTCTTTCTCTCTTTCTCGTAAAATCGCGATAATATTTCACGCGGCTAATTTTTGTGGAGGCAAATTGCGATGACTAAGGCATGAGTCGTTGGTTATTGAGGAAAGTGCGCCGCGACGCCGGAAATAAATTCTTGAACGGATTTTAACCAGACAATTTTTTACATCGAGAATTACTCGTCCGTTTGTGTATAGCGCTTCTTGTCACTTCTTTCTCTGTCTTCTCGCTCTGTCGCTTTTCATAAACGAGAATTTTATTCTACGTTCCTGAGATAACTTTTGCTCTCTTCTTTTGTTCGAGCAGAGTACAGGTGAGTTTTGATCCGTAGATTATCGTACACGTCGCCGCGTTGATATCAACAAGTGAAGAGATACGGGGTGAAACTGACTGATGTCTTCTCGGAGGTCGCTCGGAGCTTAGGCGAAGTTGTCATTATTGCAGGACATAACCGTGAACGATGAAAAACGAAACTCTTCGAGTGAACAATAATTTGAAACTGTACGAAAAAAGTTATTTGATGAATGTAGATTTCGTGGTCGCGCAAAATATTTTGGTACTTATATACAAAGTGGTTCTCCTCACCGATTACAATGATCGTGAAATATGTTGTTATAAGGAAACGTCATTCCGAACAATTTTTCCTTATACATATTACCGCGGCTTGGCTCTAGTTTTCGTCGAATTATACACAAAAGAAGTTTCATAAATCAATCCTTGGTTTTCCAACACGGTGTCGATTTATGAGGTAAATATTTTGGTTGCCTCACAACATTATGGTACATGTATAGTAGACGGGGAGGGGGTGCAGCGAGTAAGGAGAAGCTCCTTCTTCCATTACAGTAAGTAATTTTTCGAACAAAAATTCGGCAATATAATGTTGTAAGCGTGTAACCAGCTGAGGACTTCGCCTCTCTTTCTGCCCCGAAAAACATAATTGAACTCACTCTTTAATATATAACTACGATATATTACCGTACATACATTAAGGAAGTACAATGGAAGTAGGCAGTATAGAAGTAAGGTTCTTGGAGTTATTTTATTTGTGTCTATACAAGTAATTATATTTCGCGTTTTTTAACACGCGTTTTTCATTGGCTGAAAAGTAAGACAGAAGGTAGTTTGGAACGGAAATTGTCCATTTCGTTATTCCCGTTGTTACTTCATCGAAAAATAGTTTACTCTCTACTCCTACAGCCTTACTACCTTCATTGTAGACTGACTCTTATGCATCGTACCCTTAAGTTTTTTCGGGGAAGAATGCAGGAGGAAGAATAAAGCCCTTCCTGTCTACACATGTCATACAAACAAAATATTTACTTTTTAACAATTAATTTACTTTTTAAATCAACACAGTGGTGGAAAACAAAAATTTATTTATGAAACTTCTTTTATGTATAACTCGAAAACTAGAACCGAGCGGCGGCAACATGTATTGGGAAATTATTATTAAGTTATTTCAGAATGACGTCTTTAACATATTTTAAGGTCATTGAAATCGGAAAGGACCAATTTTGTAATTATCAAAATTTCCATATTATATCTTACGAACAATTGACGCTCTTTTGTAAAATTTGCTATTTTTTGGAATACAATTACGTATAAAACTCGGATAATTTAATAACAGAAAACATACATTTACTGTTTTATATAATTGAAAGTGACGGTGATACACAATTTCAAAAGCAAAATGAGAGGAAAGAAAGTGAAAGAAATAAAGAAAAAGACAGAGAGAGATTGATAAATTAATTGATTGATTGAATGATTTAGTTTTTTTTCTAGACGTTCTGGACTACGTCTTCTAAAGCGCAACTCATCAAACTAAATAAAAGAAATATCAAAAATAGCAAAAATATCAAAAGAAAATTCTAACTAAAAAAACATTAGAAGAATGAGAGTAGAAAAAAGTAAAAGTAAAAATTAAAAAGTAAAAATTAAAAGTGAATAAAACTACATACTAACAAATAGAACACGAAACGAAATACACACACACACACACACACACACACACGATACAAATAATAAAGAGTAACGTGATTGATCTGTGATTGTCACGCAAGGTAACAGTGATACACGGTCTATACGTGATCAACAGCCAAGTTCGAAGAACCTTATTTTGATCGCAGTCAGGCAGTCGTATGTAGCGATCCGAAGTGAACGGTTGTGGTGCCTCTGAAGATATAATAACTTTATAATAATTTTCTATATCGTGACTCTCTCTAACGAGTAGAACATGAAAAGCAACAAGTTAGACAATACATTTTAGACTTCGAAGATTTCGCTACATACAAATTTTTTCACCTTTCGATACAAAACGCTCTACGACTTTGAGTTTCTGTTAATAATCAGTGTGCTGTTCGTATCATTTACGTGCGGGACGATCACAGATCAATCACGTGTAGTGAAGTGAGTTTGCAGCTTTCTCGCAAGCAAATATTGTAAAACTATTTTGAAGAAATAAAAGTAAGTGGATTATACTATGACAAGTGCATAAAAGGTTTATATACATATATGTAAAATACAATATAGTAAAAAAAAAGTATCTTTAAAAGTATATTTTATATTTACGTAGATTCCGAAGAGATTCAGAGCTACTGTAGATTTTTCGAATAAAAAATACGAATCGAACAAAGTGCGATAAAAACTCGGAAAGGTTGAAAGAGAGTAACACATAATAAATATGTATTTTTCGTGATCACTTGAAACTTATCAACAAGAAAGTAAAGGACGACAAAGGATACGATAGAAAATAATTGTAGGATAAGAATAAGAAAGACACCGATCATTAAATGAACTATGATTATGATACGTGATAACTAAATTTTTTCATAAATACCTACAAGATTTCAGGTACGTATATTGTAATCGTCACCGCAGAAATTGTGTAATTAGAATTATTTGTTTTGTGAAATTAGTTATAAAAATTAAGTATTTTTTAGCGTTCTGAGAACTTACTAAGTATTGCGCTTATGTTTACAGTTTAACACTGAGGATGACGTTACTGGAGAATATAATTAAAATTCAATTTTATTATTCGTCATTTGTTGTGTGTCATATCTGTAGCACTTCTGCATTCTACGGTAGTAGAATTCAACCGCAGTTCATAAGTTGCAAAATTACACAACTAATTGTCAATTAAAAAGTTATTTATTAAGCGTGAAAAACATGCAGCGTGACAATCGACATTATCAGCACCTGTTGCTTTTCTTCTCTGATCAAAAGAAACCAGTGAAGCTTACTTAACTCTTGCGACTAAATGTCCGCAGTTTTTACCAAAGTCATCCTGTATGCGCAAAGTCCTTTCGTCAATTCAAAATTGGCAATTTTGACTTAGATCTCGTACGCGTAAATGGGAAAAAGAAGTTTAAGAATGAAGACTTGCAGAAACTTTTAGATGAAAATCCAAAAAAACGTATTGCAAAAGAAACTGGCTAGAAAATTGAAAATTGTTGCGCGACGCACTATTTCGCAACATTTACAAACTATGAAAAAACTTCAAAATTTAAAAAAACGCATGGACTTGACTAGTCAAATTCGTTGCAACACTTGCATTTCACTGCTTTCAAAACACAATAAGCAAAAGCACTTTCTGGATCACGTTGTGACTGGTTGTGAAATGTCGATATCTTACGATACTTCTAATCAAACAAAAGCAAATACAAACAAGGAAAACAAAATTAAGCTCTGTATTTGGTGGGATAATAAAGATGTTATATATTACGAAGTGCTACGATCACATGAAGTTGTTATCGGCCGCTATTCACAACAATTAAATAAATTAAAAGAAGGATTGACCAGTAAACGACCGCAAATAGCGAACGACAGACGTAAGGTAATTTTTTTTCACACATATTTTGTCCACCTAACTGTCCTTAAGTCCGTGAAAGAACAAACATTGGATTTTGGATGGGAAGTCTTACCCTATCCCGCGAAATCTTTTGATATTGCTTCATCAGAGCGTTACTTATTCCCACAACTGCAGACCATTAAAGACGAACAGTTTCAAAATTTCGAGGAAGTCAAAAAATGGATCGATGAACGAATTCATTCAATAAACGACCTTTCATCGATGTCTGATTATTATGGAATTTGCTTATTACCACAAATATGGAAAAAGTGTGTAGCAAGTGAAGGAAAACAAGTAAAGGAAAACGAGTGAAATTCAAGGTATCATTTTTTTTTAAATATATGTGTTCTTTTTTAGCAAAACATAAACACTAAGTAACAGTTAAGTAACAGTTAACACAAATAGTTTATTGACAGTTTGTATTTTTTTACATATAGGAATCACCGCAAGTTTTGTCTCTTATCTCACCGAATCGAATCTTAACTCAGTCTTCTATTAACTCAGTCCAATTCGTCATATTGCTTGATAGTGATGATGTGTTAGCTTGTCTTAGGGAAGACAAGCAACGTCATGGCAATCGTCACACCCGCTCTGGATCCGTCTTCCAAAAATGCGCTTTTGGACGCGTATGTTCGCAAATGAAAATCGTATAGAACCGTATTCCAATAATATTTTTTCTAAAAAGAATTTTGTATTCTATACTACTGTCAGTGTGATATTTATCAATTCTTTACTATCTTAACAGGACAAACGGTTTTTGTTATAGATATTTGTATATGTATACTTTTATGTATAACGCTTTGTTCGTTAAAAAATCTTGGGTTTTACCATTACACAACTTATTACAGTTAGATCAAACATTCTTCATACAGTGCACTAGTTAACATAGATTTAAATGTACGTAACATAGATTTAAATGTAACTTATGTCCTTGTGTCCACTTTGCGCATACGAAATGACTTGGTAAAAACTGCGGATACATAAGTTAAGAGTTAAGTAAGCTTAATTGATTGGTTTTGATCAAAGTAGAAGAGTAACAGGTGTTAATGATGCTGATTATCACGCTGCATGTTTTTCACGCTTAATAAATAACTTTTTAATTGATGATGACTTATTTCATGTTCTGTAATATTACTTGTCACCTAATTCAATATACACAATGTGATATCGATACATATGAATAATGTAATACTTCACATTCTTTCTATTTCATGAGATAGAAATATTAGATATATATTTTTTTTTATTGAGGTTACACTTATAGTTTATGTACTTTTTTGTAAAATTGCAAAAGGGCGGAAAAATTTTTCAATTAGAAACGTAGCTTTGATCGATGTAACTTTGTGAAATTTATAAGAACGTTTTACTGATATTAATAAGTTCGAGATAATTACTTTTGTTTTTTAATCACAAACGAAGAATCTATTTTATGAGATATAATGTGTATACAATCTAGTAATGATTTTACAAATGATTGTACAAACAATCTAGATTTCATAAAGTAATAATGTTTTTATCAAATACCTAATTGAAAATAAGATCATGTAACTCTCTGGAAAAAAATATTGTCTAACAAATTTACGATTATAATAAGTATCGAGTATTTAGGGCGGAAATTTTGTTTCTACCGCACGCGCGATTAATTTTTTGTTTTTCAATTTCTCGTAATTTCAAAAGTGAACGATGTTGTACGAAGAATCACATTATTATTGTTCGGAGTAGCGCGAAAAACGAACTCGTGTAAGGGCGAGAGACGATTTCGATGCAAATATCCGTCGGAGAACGTCGCGCGAATCATCCATGCGAGAAACTCGAATCCTCCGGGTTCTGACTTGATCGCGTACGTCTTGCCATTACCCGCGCAAAGGCTTTTTCTGCGGACGTCAACAGTTTTCTCCTAGGAGTGGAGCGTTTTCTTTATTTTTAGAATTGTGCGCAAGCGCGCGCTCGCGGGAGAGAGAGAGAGAGAGAGAGAGAGAGAGAGAGAGAGAGAGAGAGAAAACGGTGACACTATGTCTGACGTAAGATGAATATATAAAGTGTCCGGAATCTCTCTTGAGAAATATTTTCAAGTGCTGAGTCTTCGACGAGATTAAGTCAAGGAATATTTAGTACGGCGGGCTATTCGTGCTCGACACACTAGAAACTGATATAATTCTCAACGCCATGATTAAAGGAGGTAGCTCTCGTCTCCGACACACTTAACTTATCAAATTTATCTACATGTTTGTTTACTTGTCATTTGTTAAACTTTTCTCTTTCTGCAGCATCTAATTTTGAATTTATATCTCTCTTCCGCTCGCATCCATGTCTATTGCTCACATATCGCAATCTCACATCCCTGTGAAAACTTGCATCGAGTTAATTATATCCTCCCGTATTTGCAAACTTTATGTGACGTTGGCCCTTTGAGAACATGCGTTCATCGATAAATATAAAATCGCTTTTGCAAGACAGATTAGAAAAAGAAATGGAATATGGTGGTAGAGGAAGAAGAGAAAGAAGGAGAGAGAGAGAGAGAGGAAGCAAAATCGTCGCTGCTCTAACGCTGATTGCGCCGGACGTTGAAAGCGCTCGGACGGGGTCTAGTAAATTAAGAACGTCGGGATTATAATTGCTGTGGATTCTCATTACGGCGAAGATAACGAGAAGTTCGTTGCTCGCTCGATTTATCGATCGACGGGGGAGGCGCGACAAAGGCGGAAGATTGCGACGATATTGCGACGTTTTGTCCGAAAGTAGTCGGTCGGCGAGATGCAAGAAACTCGGAGCGCGGCGAAGCCGAGAAAGACGTACGAGGAGAAGTAAGCGTGCGAGATATGAGGTGGAATTCCGTGAAGCGAATAACGGGATTAGATGCGACTTCATTCTAAGGCTAAAGGGGATCGGGAGAAAACGGAAGATGTTCGCGCGGCCGTAAACTCGTTCGAGACGATCGACTTTAAAGCAAATAACGAGATCGTCTCGATCGCGAAAGCGCCTCTCCGAATCTCGGAAAAAACAAATTGACGACGAACGGAAACATTGTCGATATTAATTCTTGAACGATTCTTTGAAGAAGAAAACGGGGCACGGGATTTCGGAGAGAACGAAGTCCACTCGAATTTTTTCGGGAAATTTAAAATTTAGATATTCCACCCACGCGGAACTACTTCGTAAACTTCGCGCGGTAAGACTCCTCGGAAAGACAGATTTATTTGAAGCGTGTATGTATATATATATATATATGTATATATGCATATGTGAAGCACACAATACGACACAAGAGCGAGTAGACAGTTAAAAGCTCTTCTCCCGCAACTTATAGCCAAAGTACGAAATGTACATTTCAAACGTGTACTTCAAACTTTTCAAGTATACGTTGTTATAAAAAAAAAAAAAAAAAAAGAGAACAATGTGTTTTCTCTTTTGAACACTTGGAGCACGCACATCGGGTCTTCTATTTTTGCAACTATATTATTACATTATTAATATAATCACAATAACATATGCTTCAAATATCAATATATCGCATATATTGGTATCAAATTCGCAAATTAACATCGGCGTAGAATATTTCGCGGAGCTCAATTGCTGACGTCATATAAATTCGCGCGCGTTGGCAGGCGGTGAAACGCGAACTCGCTGAAATATTATACGTACCGGTTTCAAATCTCGATTTAAACGAGCATTAACGCTGCAAGCGCCACTTCGCCATTTCGCGCAGTCTACATATATCGCGAACACACTTTTGCCAGATCGTAAACTCCATTTGCCGCTCTTTAATCAAAAATTAGGACATTGTGCGAGAATTAAATTTTTTTTTTTTTTTTGTAGAATTTAAAAGAGCGAGAGAAGAGATTGGAAACTCGCGACGCGATATTCCGTGCAATAAACAAATCTGTTAGGCGAAATAGCGGCATTGTACGTATGACAGGAAATAGGAAAAAAAAAAAAGGAGCCATTGTGCACTTGTGTATACGCGCGCTTTTCTCTAAAATCGTTTCGTCCAAACAGGCTTTTAGCGAAACAACGCGCATGCGAATCCCTCATCGTCGAGGCTTTCTCTCTCTCTCCTTCTTTCTCTCTCTCTCTCTCTCCCTCTCTTTCTCTATCTCGCGCGTTACTTGGCGTTTCGCTATTTACTCAGACGGAAGCTATTCACGGGAAAATTTGTCGGATGAGACGGCGCACTATGCCGGAGAGATGCACAATGCGCGCTCCGCGTGCCGAATGCAAAACACGGGCCCCGCGCGACAAGGGTGACTCGGTGCATTCCTACTAATTGGCTCCTTCATGCCACGTCGCGACGTATCTCTCTCCGTCTCTCTCTCTCTCTCTCTTGTTCCTACTTCCCCTTTTGTACGTCCTTCCTTCGCTTTTCTAATACACAGGAATAAAAAACGCACAAGAACAGTTTGGAGATTTCTCGTATCGGAAGAAAAATTTTTCTTTGACGAACTTTCTCTCGTAATTAGTAATTGTTGAATTATTTATCGATTGATTGGTACTAGTTCCGTCACTCTTCTCATTTCTCGTCTACTCGATGCGTTTTCGCGAACGTACTTATATTGCGTGTTCAACTCTCTCTCTCTCTCTCTCTCTCTCTCACGCGCGCGAGCAAGATATTGACGCGGGAGATAAATCTAATCCGAACAAGGATCCAATTTGATTCCTCTCTCTTTCCTGCGGAAGAGAGGCAAGCGCGGACGAGCAGAAAGACACGTCGTACGTAACAGAGATCCGGTGTTCATCTCCCGCGCGTGCCTCTCGTTTACTTTTCCGGCTTTCTCTCTCTCGCGAAACTCGAAAGAGAGAGAGAGAGAGAGAGAGAGAGAGAGAGAGAGAGAGAGAGAGATCTCATCGACGCCGGAAATAGATTTCGATCACAGAAGAGCGTCAACCTCTCGACGCGGGTCCCAGATGGGTATCGCCGTAGCGAGAAATATAAGTGGCGCTACCACGGAAACGTGATAATTGAATTGCGGTGCGGGGTAAAACGGGAAGAGGGGAGGGGTGTGAAAGGCCGCCGCAATAGGAGGCGTACGTGTAATATGTATGCGATTATTTTTCCGAGATGAATTTCGCAGAAAGTACGACGTGTCGCGAGCGCGCGTTTATATTTTATATATATGTATATATATAACGCGAAATTTACGAGAGACACTTTGACAAAATAATTAACTCCCGGGAGGAAGTTTCAGCCCCTTCATTAGTCAAACTTATCGAAAGATAGAAATCAAACTCGAAAAGTGTAACGTCAACTCCCGCCGCGCTACATTCGAGTGCAATCAATTTTAACCCTCCTCGTCTATGCATAATGAGGATTTCAGTCCTCAGAGAAAAAATGTCTTTGTTCAATTTCTCTCCGAATCGAATTTTTATCGAAAGGGTTTTTAATATTTTTCGCTCAAGTGTCGCTTCTACATCAAAGTGAAGACCTCGTAAGGTATCGCAGAATTTTCTAAGATTTTTTGCCAAGCCTAACAACAGCAAGAAGACAAGTCTGTGATCTCTCAGATCTGGTTATGCAGACGGAGTTAGTAAAAGAAAAAAAACCACATATTGCAGACGAAGAGTCAATTTTGCGTAGTAGTTTCTCTCCCTCGCCGTTGTTTGACGTTTCCGCTTTTGTATCGTTTCTAATTCCATTCTACGGCACGTACGAAGTTTCCGCGTGTGTACATAAACGGATTTCAACCGCACGCGCGTCGATACATATATATATATATATATATTATACAAGTCATTCAATCAAGTGGCAGTATAACGTTGCAATTGACTCATAATCACGCAAATTTACTGCACGGAGTAATTGCGGTAGGAGTTTAGTTTTATTGCCGGAATTAAATGTCGATGGTTGTTCAAGGAAAACCGCGCTTCGAAAACTTCGCGAAGTCTCTCGAGGACGCGTTTTGTCTGTACGACAAATTCCATCCATCTCGTCGAACCGATCATGCTTTTCCCTCTCTCTTCCCTAGTTAAGGACTTGGAAACTAGCGAAGAGAGTTAGTGAAGAGAGAGAGAGAGAGAGAGAGAGAGAGAAAGAGAGAGAGGCTTTTCCTCTCTCGTCGCGTAATGGCAGCCGCGCCGAACATCGCGGAATTCAAGTGCGCGGAACTTCCGGCGTGTGACACGCGAGTGTGCGCGCGAAAGCCCTCGCGTTACTACTGGGACAAGGTACATATTTTATTAAATCCTCCCGCGGCTGTACATCCTCGGCGCCGTGTTAAGGAAGGTAGAACGACGAGTACGTTTAAGACCTTCTCTCTCTCTCTCTCTCTCTCTCTCTCTCTCTCCCTCCTTGCCATCTTGATATATATATATGTCTGGATACCCGAGGCTTGTTCTTACAAACACACTTGGTTTAGTTGGGTATACTAGGGCCTAGGAGTTGTGTTGTTTAAGTAGCTTGCTACTACTTGGACTACAACCTTAAGCTGTATACCTGGCGAAGCACCTTCGAATTTCGAGAGAGAAGGGAAAATCGAGGAGTCTCTCGCAAGTTCGAGATTGCTCCGAGATGAAGCTCGTTAAATGTCCCAAAGCCTTGTTGCGAATAGAGCATTTTCGCGTTTCGCGAACGGTAAAATTAATTCATCAACACTGTAATACGCATTTTGTTCGCGATCGTTACCCGTACGAAGATTTCGCTCGAGTAACACGTTTTAATTATTTTCGAACGAGAGATGTTGAAACTTTTTTCTCTTCGCCGATTTTCGACAAGTTTCGCCGTTCCGTCTCTATTAACATCGCGCGAAAGAGTCAGTCGCGTCGAAGATCGCGCGAGAGGGAGGGAAGTACGCTTGAAAAAAAAAAAGAAGAAAAAAAAAAAGAGGTAAAAGATTCTGTTCCTCTGTGAAGGAGAACAACTGGCGGACGTTCGCCGACAATATCCGTAATGACTATCGAGAGAAGTTACACCGGTTCTCATGAATTTCAGATTCTTGCAATTTGTATTCCGGAATATATATACATATATATATACATATATATATATATATATGTATACTTTCCCCATCCCGCGACCCTAAGTTTCCTAAGTGAAACAAACAGCACGATTAATTCAGCGCATCGGGATTTCCCGAGATGTAACCGAGCGAAGACGCCGATTTATCCAGTCAACGAAAATAAAGAGGAGATGCGTTTTCTCGAACCAGCGATTCGCGATGTCGTTACATACAGGTTGCCGAAGGGAAGAGGAGAGGGAAAGAGCGAGGAAGAAAGAAATAAAAAAAAAGCGAGAAAGAACAGTCGAGAGAGAGAGAGAGAGGAGCAATTTTGCCGATGCGATCGATTAAGTCAGCACGCGGCTGGAGTGCATTACGACGCTATTCGGTGTCATAATTCGTTGGCAATTTTATCGGAAACGATCGAGTGTGTGTCGACAAATTGCATCCACATCGATCCGTCTTTTTTCCTTCTCCCGGCTCGCGCGCGCCGGGAGAAGGAATTTCATCCTAATTTCGATTTTGTTCCTCGAGAGTTGCGCACGAGATGGGAGAAACACTCGGGGCGACGCGACGTTTTTTCTTTCAATTTTGATTTGCTTCGCGAAAGAGTGTCGCGAGAAAATAAACGCAACATCCGGTCTCTTTTTAAGCAAAAGGGCGAGAGAGATTCGCGCGTGTCTAAGTATTCTCGACGTTCTGATTTCATGAGACGAACTAATGATTTCATAGCGTCGTCCGCTTCTGAATTATTCAGAAATCACAATTAAAAGCCTCTTGTATGTAGTGGATGTATATCGGGGAGATATACGCGCGATATAAATATATTAAATATAAATATATTTGCGCGACGCGAGCTATTGCAATCGGACAACACGCGCGACGACGATTATCGTCGAATAATCGACCGTCTTCGAGCGTTTGATGTATGTACGTAGCTTATAAACCGAAAGAAATTCTCTTGAGACTTTCTCCTTCAACAACCTCTCCGAGAAATTAAATAAACAACTTATGTTCTTCTTCTGTGCCGATTGCTTTATTCAGAGTTTCACACAGTTAATACTTGGCCTTGTCGTATCGACTCGTGTGTCATTAACGCGTAATCAAGCATCAATATCGTTTCTTTTTATCGTACACGAAACCCTCTTGTGATCTCCTTAATATCACGCAGATCGCGTGATGACGACGCGAAAACACAAATCGCACGTAACGACAAATAAGCACACGACACACAGTATAGTTCAGAAGCCAATCGCGGTGAAGCGTTAAACGTCCCGGAATAACATCCATCGTCGGGGGCGTCGACGCTTGTTTATACGGTGCCGGAACGTTGACGTGTTTTTCCAGAGATATGGACGTTTAACGCAACAATCTCTATCTCGTCGCCGATCCTCGGTGGCGTGTAAGCGACGTGGCAAAGACGACGACGACGACGACGACGACGACGACGACGAGGTTTCTCGCGTCGCTTCGCTTTTATACGATATTCGCGCTATTTCGGAAGAGAGGCGTTCGTCGTCTTCGACGAGGGTGGCGTGTGTTGCTCGATGACGCGAACGAGACAGGCGCGCGCGTTTTCCGCTCTTTCTTCAATCACGATCGACCGGGAATAATGCACTAACACGCTCCGAGAATCGATACGCGCAAGTGCCGCATATAAGGGGACAAGCGGAACACAACGTTTCATTGTTGCACCGTCTGGCAGGTTGCGCGATATCGATCATCCCGCAGACTGGCACAAACACCTCCCGAGGTGTCTCTCTCCTCGTCATCGCTAAACACGGTTCGACTGACGTGGAGTTTACTCAAGCTCTCTCTCTCTCTCTCTCTCTCTCGCCTCTCCGTATGTACGAAATTACCGGAACGAGTGATGAACGAGGATGAACCGTTTCGGCTTCTTCGTTCTTCTCTGTTTTTCTTGAGAATTCTAAGATCGTTTTTCTTTCGAGAAACTTTTTTCAAAAGAATCACAGAAAATTTATTTCAGAAATCAGAGCTTCTTCGATAAAATCTTTTTACCACGAGATACGATGATGAGATTTTAATTGCGAGTTAAAAGCCGTTGTATATTCGACAACCGAATACGGTTGTCTAATGCGTGTGATTTTTGCTTCTTCATATTTATAACCTTTCCGAGTCGTAAAAAAAAACCGAAGACACGCTTACTGTTTCTCGCTTTGCCCGCAGAGAAGACGAGACGCGCACGCGTTACTTAATTGCTTTTAGTAACATTTATGTTAAAACGAAAGACAAACCACACACGTGACACGTGTATCGCCGACATTTGAGTTAATGTCCACGTTTGCCCATTATGTAAATGTATTTAACGATCGTCTTTCAGCGCCAGGTAACGCGCAATATCCCCTCTCTTCGCACATTCAGCCAGTACATGTCACTCCGTGTGTATATTACTGTGTGCATCTGTAATGCACAAAGGCGGATAACATGTATATACATATATATACATATATATATATATACATATATATGTATGCGTATCTAAGTTCAACGTCCGATACAGATTGTGACATAATTCGCCGCGACTACAATTCGAGTTTCGCATTCCTCCACGACGATCCCAATCTATCGCTAGATCGATCGCTCGCAATATAGATTTCTCCTCGCGTGTCCCACGCGCAAAACGCGACGCGCCTACCGCGTTTTTGTTTTCTCACCCATTTTTTGATTCTCTTTTTCCGTACTTTATTTTCCGGCGGTGAGACGAGATTTTTCTTCCGGAGAGCGACATTCCGTTCCGAAGTTTCGCGCTTTATTTTTTTTTCCCCGAAGTAAAACCCGGAAAATTCAACCGAATTCCCGGACGTTGTCGTTCGCACGAGCGCGTCCCGTAACTTTCGCGTTTTTTTTTCTTTTACGCTTTTTTTTTTTTTTTTTCGTTTCTTAATCAATTCCGATAGCGACAGGTTACCGCGCCCGTTCGCTTCGATTGTTCGGAGAAAGCGCGTCTCTCCTACGGACGATTGAATTTTCTTGGTCTCGCTTTCTGTCGCAAGAGTGTCGCTCGTCAATTGAAAATTGCAATGAGAGACGTCTGGACGCGCAAAAATAAATTGCGCGTTCAATAAGACAATTGCAATTAGACAACGAAACGAAGTCAAATCCCGGACGATTTTTTGTTCAAGCGCGTTACTTCAGTTCCCGATCGAGTGTTCGAAATTGGTCGACCTCTGTTCCCACACAGTTTGCGACACTGGCAGAGATTTAACGACGAGATTCACGCGTTTCTGATTGTCGCGTCTCTCTCTCGCGTCGAGAAACGTTTCGTAACGCGCGTAACTTGACGCGAACTTTCACGGCTACGAGTATAACGTCCCACGATTTGCGGATTCCTCTGCCGGCGATTATTATTATTAGCCTGCCACGCGATAAGTACAACGACCGTCGTCCCACTTTACGCTGAGTGGACCTCGTAACACTGAGGAGATACGGTCGAGAGATGATGTCCCGTGATTGGCGTGCGCGTCTTGCGCTTCGTCCTTAGGTGAGACGTTACGTAATGCACGTGGTGTGTGGCGGCAAATGGGATGCGACATTCTCCGCGAAAAAGGTATTGCAATTAGTAATTCATTATTTAAAACGTTCGCGTTATTGCGAAACGTAAATTTTATTTTCGAGCGGAGTATATATAGCACGTGGGTGTGCAATTGAGATTCAGCGCGACCGCCGAAATTAACCTTTTAATACGGAAATTAATTTTTGTTCACGTTTTTTTAACACAAGAATTTAATTTTTGTTCAAAACTACCTCGCGTTTTACAGTGGAGAGTTTTTTTCTGCAATGGTAAAAAATTTTAAAAATAATTTAGAAAATACGTCGTGGTAAATGTCTGGCACTTAGACCGAAAAATGTTCTTTTCAAAAAAATTAGTAAAAACGTGAACTTACGTGAAATTATTTTGCTGCGTGATATTCCTTGCGTCATTGAGGCGTACATAAAAAAAAAAAAAAAAAAACGAACTAACGTTACAATCGAGACATCAAGATCTCGATTCCTTTCTCCTCTTGAATAGATAAAGTGCATTCTTCTGGTTACATTTGCTTTTCAAAAAACTTACGTAAAACGTAATTAATTTTTCAACCTTCATGACGAAAAATGTCGTCATGGCCGGTTGAGAGGTTACAACAGATATTTACACGTTTCGTTCAACATTTTTAATTTTAAATTATTTCAATTAAACAATTTAATTCGAATTTGCACGTATATAAACAATTGTTGATCGTTCTTGGACGTTTGATTTTCTAAAGGAAAAAAAATGAGATTTGGGATATGATGTGAGTTAAGAGTTAACTGCCGCAACGAGAGTGCGCCCGAATGGCAGGCCGGTCAGCGTTCTCGATCCCCGTTCATGCACTGTCACTCCGTGTCAGCAAATATGTGTTACACGAAACGCACACTCGCCGCGCTACCGCGATTACAATCCGCGAATGATGACGCGCCCTCGACGTTAACCGCGACAAGCGGGACAATCGCGAATCGATTTGTAACCGGAAGAACAAAATAAACGATACGTTTACACACACGATATGAGCTCACATGTTGCTCACTATTCCGCGATAAACAGAGCGGAGATAAACAAGCGAAGTAATGAAATTTAAATTTTATGGAAAAATATGCGCAGCGTAATGAGATCCGTGACAGAGTTCAAATTTCAAAGTGTTACAATTATGTACTAATAAATCTAATTAGATGACAAATTCGCGCGGAGAAATTTGTCAATGTGTCTTCCATTGCAATAAAATTTCCCACACACACACACACACGAGAGTGTGTGTGCGTGTGTTTTACGATTTTATGACTGCCGCATAACTTGGCGCAGTCATTATAATGTTTGCTCGCAATTGAAAATGTTTTAACTGTGACGAATGTTATATAAAATACAATTCGTCGTATTGTGTCGAACCGGAGAAATCCGGTTGTAGAAACGCGCAAAGTTATTGTTATTTAAAATTTTAATTATATACGTAGCTGTGCGCGGCGACACGTGTGCGTCGCGCGAGCACGCGCTATATTGTATATTACATTTCACCAGAGAGTTTAATTAATATTTAAAATAATTGGATGTGCTTTTTAACCGAAGTATATAGTGTTTCTAAATAAAAAAATATAAAACGGAAGTTTTAAATACCGAAAGTAACAATGGTACAATTTTTGGAATTACGACGCAATGTTGATTCGAATAATAAACTTTCTTGACGTCACTGTACGTCTCTCTGCGTTCTGTTGCCGCGCGAAAGCGCGAAGTATATTTTCGCACTTCGTTCGCTCTACTTGAGAATATTCTTATTTTTTCAAAATGATTAAACTCAATATTTTTGTAGTTTATTTAACGTTTAACGTTTTGATGGTCTGTCCGACATAATTGTTTTGTCAGAAATAATAAATATTAAACCGCATTACTTCTACTTTAATTGTGTTCCACATACGTCAATAAACTTGGGGTTTTTTTTTTTTGCACATCTTGTCTTTCTAATCTGCAAACGCGTCTGATATCAGATCGACCGATACTGTGAATAATTCATTTAATCGTCATTTTGTAGTCGACAGATATCGGGCGTAACGAGCGAGAATAGAATCGCACGGTTCAACGTGACGATCACCGCGAGGGGGAGGGAGGGGAAGGGGGGAGACGAAGTGAATCTAATCTTCCTCCCGTTGAAGTAACATCGTCGACGGTGCAACAACGTCGAAACGATCCTCCCGACGTGTTCGCGCACATCTCCGAGCGAGATGTTTTGCGAGCTTCCGAGTCGTGCGGCGCAGTGAAAACCGGGGAAGGCCCCCGTAATCCCGTTGATTAACAATCCGACGGATGTTCGCGTCGAGTATCTCTCTCTCTCTCTCGCTCTCTCTCTCTCTCTCTCTCTCACACGCGCGCGGGCGCGAGAGTTACGAGGAGCGAGTTCAAGCGCGCCGCATCGCGCCGCACCACCCGAAGAAGGATGACGCTCTCGCAGTGGATTTTTACGGTCGTAAGCCGAGCGGAGGGAGGAAGGAGTGAGCCCCCAGGTTTTGTATCCGGTCGCGCTCCAATTTGCGTAGTTTTATCGCTTCGTTCCGCGACCGCCGCGGCAAAACACGCAGGAGCAGCGCAAACGACGCGGCGCGGCGCGCGTTTTGCACACCTGCATTAATTTTCTCATTCACGCGACACTTTGACGACGGCGCGCGCTCGTCGACGGGAAGTAAACATGAAATTGATGGTCCACACAACCCGGAGAAAGATTAGCGCGACACTGTGTCGAGAGACAAATTCGCGCGTTTCTCCCGCCGCAACTTTGTCTCGCGCAGCCACGTTTTTGCGAAACTCGCTTGAAAAATCTCCAGCAACAAACAAACGGTTCGCTTACGAGCATTATTAGACGTTCAGTATGCCGACCGGGAAAAAAGATGGACATGATTAAACGAGAAACCCCGTCTCGAAACCCCCAAAGGGGCGGCGGTTAGACGCGCGTCGCGCCGGTAAGAAGCGCGTTTACGCGAGGAGAGAGATTATCTTCGGGCGCGCGCGTTGTAACGAGCGGAAGAACGACCTGGGCGAGAAGAAAAATAGAATAGAACGAGGGACCAAGAACGAGAGAAGGGCGGGAGGTAGAGACCGACGAGAAGAACTCGTGCGGGAACGTTTCTTGCGCGCGGAAACGTCGCGCGCAGAGAGAAGTACAGACAAAAGTACAGAGAAAAGTTCCGGCGCGCGGGGTGCTTGGAAAGCAAACGAGAGACGTTCCTGAAAGAACGAAGATGGCGGAGGAGGGGGGGGGAAGGAGAACGGCGCGGATAAGGAATCCTGAGAGAAAGAATCCCGATGATCACCGGGAGCGAGACGAGGGAGGGAGGGAGATGTGGGTCTAAGACGAAGTCTCAAGAAGTTCGCCCCCTTTTGCGGCGAGTTTTCGCGCAGAGAAACGAGCGACGCAGCAGCAGCAGCAGCAGCAGCGCACCTTTGCAAACTCATTTTTCGCGCACTCTTCCTCGCGCGAATTTTTACCTACCTTACCCGTCACGGTTTTCGTTGTGTCGCGTCGTCGCGGAGTCATCGTCTCCGCATCCTCCTTGAGAAGTACCGCCGACCAATCCCCTCCCTTTTTTTTTTTATTAAGAACCTGCCACATTTACCCAACCGCCGAGATTTACGGTATATCCTTCGCGCGCTTCTCTCACCTCGTGCGCGAGAAATACCCGCGCCTCGGGCGGTCCGCTTCTGTGGCCCCGCTCTATCTTTCTTCTCGCCGCGAGCTCTCGATCGCCGCGATTTCTTTTTTGACGTGAAAAATACATGTTTTTTTTTTTTTTTTTTTTGAAAATTATGTATCCAATCGTTCGAAAGCCGATTTCTCTCGCGCAATATCACGTCGCTCGTTTCGCTCGAGAGACACGACGCGATTCTCGAGCGCGTCGTTTTTTTTTTTTTTTTTCAAGATGCGTTCCTCGCGGAACACGCGCGCTGCATGATTAACGATCCGTGAGGACTTTAAGGAATTTAACGGCTCGCGAGCGCGTTCAGCGCGCGCGGTTCAGCGCGAAATTATTTAGCAGCGCTGATCTCGTATTCTCTCATTTAACTCCCGCCCCGTGTCTCTATCCGTGAAACTTCGCCGGCGTTTGACGCGACGAATTCACAAAGGGAATATATCTACGCGATCCTCTGGCGCGCGTAGATCGGCAGGTGCATCTCACCGGGAATTCGTACGAGCGATTTCGCACAAACGGACGTCAATTTGAAGGCGCAAGCCGATGTACAATCGGAAGACGACGACAGCAACGAAGAAGCGCGCGCGCGTGTCTTCCTAGGTTCGACTCTTTTGAGCGTGTGAAGCTACCTTATCACGCGCGAGAGTTCGTGTGATACAAAATCTATCTCGAAATCTCGTTCCCCTTCTTTGTCTGTCAGCCATCTGTTTCTTCAGACGATATCTCCGGAGATTTTCCACCTGGCGCATCCGGAATCGAGCTCTTGGGTCTGCGAGCGAGCGCTTGAAAGATTTCACGTCCGCCGTGCCACGTTGATTGATATCGAAGCGAACGTAGAAGCCGCTTAGCGAATTCGCGACGTTTGCCCCCGACGAAAGCGAGAGAGAGAGAGAGAGAGAGAGAGAGAGTTCTAATTTAAGCAGAGATAAGAGAAAAAAAAGTGATAACGAAAAGGATAGTCGAGACGGAAGCTCCGCCGTGCTAAGAGAAACGAATTGTGGCTCTCTCTTTTTTTCTCTCTCTCTCTCTCTTTACTTATTCCCCTTCCGCGAGGCGAGAAGAAAACGGGATGAAAATGCGCTGTGGAAACTCACCCTTTTGGGTCTGTCCGTCGGAACTTGTCGCACACAAAGAAACTCCCCGCGAGTGTTCATTCGCCGAGAGAATTTAATGCGCGCGTTCGGCCGCGCCGCAATTAAAACGCGCCGCCGCCGCGGATTGATTCCCGCGCACCTCACTTGCAGAAATCAAATCAATCCGTCGTCGTCGTCGAACTCCTCTCTCGAGTCTGATTACTTATTCTCCCGATAGAATAGCGAGAAAGAGAAGGGAGGAGGAAACGCGTCGAGAACAACGCGTAGAACCTTACCACGGAACAATGCCCCCGCGCTGCGCCTCCGACGAGAAGACGGGTGCACAAAGGGAAACTATCTCTCTCGTCTCGGGCATCTATCAAGGCGCGGTGACCCGCTTAACTACCTTTTAACCCTTTCCTCAATGAACCGAGGGCGATGGCGGCTTTATTGACGCTCGACCTTGAAAATTAATTCCGGCAAACGGCGCCGGGGGATGCTTGACAAAGAGAAGCGATTCTCTCTTCTCCTTTTCACAATCTCTTCCTCCTCCTCCTCTCTTTTTCCTCGAACATCGACTTCTGATGCTCTCACCGCCGCTTTCGTTTGGCGGTGGCGCGACTCTCTCCCGCGGGACTCTGCCCCACCGCAAAAGGAATTCGCCCGGGTATTTATTCACGGCGAGAAATTTAATCCGGAGTTCCCGGCGTAATAACTACCCTGTCGCGCACCAGGAATAACAATCGAGTTCGCGGCGCGTCCCGCCGCTCGTCTGCGAATTAATTTTCGCCGGCGGCATAAACTGCGAGAAGTTACGAGGGCACGTCGCGCCACAGTAGCAGCTCGGGATATAATCATTGGCATCCTTGATCTCTCGGATATAGCGCCATTCGCGAGTGCTTCACGTAAGGTCGGTCGATCCTTCCTCTCGCGCGTTAATTTCCGCGCGATGCGATCTCACGATCGTAAAGTTAACTCGATACGTAACATTGCAGCGAGTTTAATCGCACAATCTATAAGAAGTTCTGGATAAAAAGCGAGCAAGGAGAGTTTTATTTTAATAATAATAATAATAATAATTAGAACATTTCGCGCGTTCTATATGTGACTTTTAATTTTTCAAAATAGGAGAGATATGATAACAATATACGACGAGATATGATAAATGTGGTGAATATATACATATTATATGCGTATCTGCAGGAAATTATTATATATTAATTTATAAACATGAAATTGTGTGGTGTTAATTTGTGTGTCGAACTGTAAACTTGTCAATTTGTAAACACTTAATTGCAAATCTATTGGTAAAGTATTGATGTCACAATGTGATATTATAATTTCTATTGTAATTTCTATTTTAATTATTCGAGAATAAAGGGCAAATTATTGAATATATATATATATATATTATATTATACCACGTTTAATTGACGACAGTTGTGTAACAATAGCCATCCACATCGGCGTCTCTCGACGAGCGATTCTTAATTTGCTGCGACACAAAAGAATTAATGAGGAAAAAACGCGACGAGAGAGACACGCGTACTCTCGAAGGCGTGTTTCCGCCGCGATGCGATTTATCGATTGCTGTTTATTTCTGTTTTCTTTTATTTTTTTTTTTATTTTTTTTTTTAATTAAACATAATTTTTTTTCTCCTCGTCGTCGTAAGGATTTAGCGATACATCTTAGCGTTTAGAAGCGGCTTAAGAAAAGCCGCTTAAATGTCACCGGCTTTTCCCTTATTTCCTCAAGTATCTTCCTGCCTCGCGAACTTTTGATCTCGAAATGCTGCTTCCCGGAGTGCTTTTGTCCCCCGGAACCCCGGTCTCGAAAATTACGAGGCAACGCAAGACAATGACGGCTTCTTTCTTTGCGCAGCGCGTCGAAGTTTCCGATTCAATACCGCAAGAAACTTCTTCCGCGCGCGCAGTTCCTCTAGTTACGAGTTTAAGTTGAGATCGTTAATACACGTGTAGAGTTCGCGATGAGTAAAGTGCACCGCCGGTCCATCTTTTCGACAAACTTCTTCAAGCAAATTTTCTCTCTCTCGCGCAAGTTCGATTCGAAAAATTACTTTGAATATTTATTTTCAAACATCACTTCAAATCTTTTTTCTTTTTTTTTTTTTTCAATCAAGCTGGAAATAAAACGTGTTTAAAATGAATGTTCGCTCTCTGCAATCGCTGCAAATCGAGGAAATGAGAATTAACGAGCAAACTTCACGTTTTTCAACTTTCACTTTTCCACCCCGTGTCGCGAGACAAAACTCCTTGTTTGTCTCGTCATCGCGAAACTAACAACGCAACCTCTTCTCGCTCGCGTCGACCGCGAGAGACACGGGGGGTTTCCCTTTACGATAACGTTAAATTAAATTACACGCTAGTCCGCGCTCCACGCAGTCACGACGGCACACTTGGCACCGAGTGCCGGCCATGCATAATGCATACGGTATTTTGCGATGTTCGGATGCGAACCCTCCGCCGCCGCCGCCGCCGTCGCCGCTGCCGCCGCTTCCACTTCGCCCTAGCTGCTACGAATTCTCGCGGCGTGCCGCGTCGACTTACGACATTCGTGAAGGGACAACCGAGGAGAATGGGGGTCCCTCATCGCACTATGAATTTCGAGTGTGGCGCGCGCGAGAGCGTCTTTCTCCTCCCCCTCCTCCAACACTTGCTAATAGAACCGCAAATATCGACGATCTCGAGGGAGGTATGAAAATCCCGTTTCCACAAGGGGAACGAAATGTACCAGATAAGCACTTTATCCCGTCATCAAGACACTCGTCTTCCGGTGAATCGAATTGCGCACGTGTGTGATCTCCGGATCGCTACACGTAGTTCGTCGTTCGACTGGTGAATGCACGTCGGTGAAGAATCCGATAGAAGAATCGAACGAGCAATAATCAAAGTGTTTCTACATTTTTTTTCTTCACATTTACTATCTCGTAGCGAAACCACATCGCTGTTTTCGAGTCTCGCTCTTTCAGAGTTCGTCGTTACATCGCGCGAGATGAGAATCTTAGAATTCTGACGAAATCAAACGATATGTGAGATATGACAAATGTTGAATTTATAAACGCAGATATTGCGTCGAAAAAAGAATCAGATCGCTGTAATATACACCGAAAAAATTGTATTCTTGTTTTGAGGATATCCCACTTACTTTAAGTATATATTTTATACTAAAAATAGGCGCTAAGAAGAGTTTCTTATTTTAAGAGGAAAATTCTCTAAATAGTAATATTGATAAGAATATATACTGATTGGAATATAAAAAGCCTCTATAGAAAAACATATATATCTCACTATCGAAAAAGACTATATCCTTAAATTAAGAATATATTCTTAAATAAAGAATATATTTTTAGTTTCAGAAGAATATCATGTGAAATTTTTAAGAAGATTTTTTAAGTATAAAATCTTCTACTTACGAGAATATAATTGTTTCGGTGTACTTCAGTTATATTTAAGAAAGACTAAACTAAGAACTTTAAATATTATAATTTATCTGTTTTCTATATTTGAGAGCAATTTAAAAATCGGTCAATAATTGACGCGACCTACCCACCGATGTCGATAATTATTCCGTTTCTTCTTTTACATCGTACTTCATTATTAACGTAACCTCGATCCACGTGTATTTCTAATTCGTCTCTTCGTTAATTCGCGCGAAGTAAAACTTCTTATCGTTGCTCGCCGATATTCGACGTCTCTCCGGTTTTTGTTACACGTCGCTGGTCAAATATTGATATCTCTTCGTGAGCAAAGTTTCGACGGTTTCGCATTCGGGCCACGTTTTTGATCGCAACTTCCTTCCGTTTGCCGTTTGCGGTTGATATCTGAATAAATAAATTTTGTCGAAATTCCGCGTGTGTACACGCGCGCGCGACTTCGACCGGGATAGGTTATCGCAACCTATTTATCTCCGGTTCCTTCTATATCCGCGCCCAAAACTATGTTCGCGCGATTTTATATTTTTCGTTTCTTTCTCCTTCTCGCAGTATGTAAAACACACGCTGTATTTATTTGCTAACCTTCTCGCTCTTCGCCGAATGCGGAAGGAAGTGTAGCGCGCTTCGCGAACTACGAAAGCAACGCTTTGCAACACGACGACGGCGCATTTGAAATAATATGACGGCGCGACGTGTTTAGTGGCGAAGTGGATCAAACTCGTAATTTCTATAGGGAATCTCGCGCGCCGAGTATGAAAATGTGCATGCAAAGCGGCGCTCGTAAATTATGGACGTGGTCCACTTTCGTGTTCCCCTTCTCCTCGTACTTTAGATTTAAGCCAGACTTGTGTGCAAGACCGTGTTAATGCAAAACTATCACAAAGTGCTTTCCAGCTGTTGTAACCACCGCAGCCAAACAGTGCAACGGAGTTGTTCAACAATATCTGTATTGAATTACCGAACGGTTTTGAGCGACTCGACTCTCTCCGTTTTTGCTCTACTAAAAAAAAAAATAAACGTCTCTATTATAAAACAGAGACGCGAAACTCTTAATGAAAAAAAAAGTGAAGTTCTTTTCTACGTAGAATTTTTCGCATTTATTTTTTTTTTATTTTTTTTTTTTGGTTTCAAAATGCTCGAAAAATCCGTGCGCGAGTTTGCGGACCGGTAACGGTCTTCTTTTACAATTCCCGGAGTTTATTATTGTCCCACGGCACTTTGTTTCTGCGTTACGCGCGTCCGAAAAACAACGTTCGGACGCGAACGTGCGCCGCGCGTGCAAACGCAACACATAACCGTAGCTTTGTACGTTATGGAACCGTCCGTAACGCGCTCGTATCAGACATTATGGGTACCCGTAATTACAAATTCCGCTCGATTACCGTCATCAACGGCGCGTACGTGCTCGAATTTGCGATCGGATCGCCGGAATTTGCTTTTATTCGCCCGAGCGCATTGTCAACGAGCGACGCGTTATATTCGCGATACTGTTAGTCGCGTTTACGCGGCGAGCACTGCGATAATCGAAAGACTGCTACCCCCCTCTCTCGCGCGGGAAATTACCGGGTAATACGTGCGCGAATTGCCAACTGGCAGTTTGCGCTGTTTGACTCTTTCGAAATGGAAAAGTGGATTGAGAAGTTGACGTTTTTTGAATACAATGACACAAAAATTCGTTGAAATTAAAATACTGATTAATTGATTTGAGCGAAGTCATAGACGTATAATATATAGACTGCGCGTTCCCTATCTTTGCCATGTTAAGAAAATGTCTTCAACGTTGAGAGAGACAGCTGGTGTTGAACAGTAGCCTCATCTTTGTCTAGCAAAGTAGTGGGGGAAAAAGAAGTCTTCGCTGATTGATAGAATAGTAGTGGAAAAGTGGGGATAGAAAAATAGTGGGAGTGAAGAGGAATGAAAGAGATTAAGGAGTGATGGCAGGTTAGGCGGTATGAAACAGTAGGCCCTGATCTCACCACAGACATTGATAGACAGACAGAGAGTTACTGTTCAAAGTATGTTGTCTTTGTCAACCATAAAGACATCTTTTCAGCCAAAACGCGCAAACGTCTATATATTCTACGTCTATGAGCGAAGTAACTTAGACCTATACCTAGATCCAGCATGCATGTTCTTGGCAGAACGGACAAAGAGGCAAAACAATAGGGGAAGTTTTCTCTCTTTGTTTTGCGCAGGAAAAGAATGCGCAGTCGTTTTTGACAGCGAGCGTGACAGTCATTGTAAAGCCACAGATTCTAACCTAACCTAAGAAAATATATATAGGCGTAGTTGTGCGTGTCTCAAGTTGTCTGTAAGCAATTAAAAGCATGTTGCATTTATTTAACGTGATATTGATAATTTATTCATAATAAAAAAAGTTATCCGACGATACTTTTAGGCAATTGTCAGCCATTGCTGTCATTAATGCTGTCATTATGCGCGCGCAGAAAAGGACAGAAATATCCCTTATATTTTGCCTCTCTCTCCGCTCTGCCTAAACCTAATGAATATCATAACGAGAAATATACGGCGCGCTGGATCTAGGTGTACATGTCTGTGAGAAAAGTAAGTCGGATTCTTTTTTTAATTGAATTTTTCAAGTATATTTCAATTATCAAGCGCGCTCGCAAATCTCCTATCTTTGATATCGAAGCGCGTTTCTATTTCACCGAGAAGAATCTCCGTCAATTCCTTCGGAAGTAATGAATCTCTAATCGTAATTCCCGAGCGATACGCGCGACGTCTCGGAAAAAGATTTTCTTTCTCTCGTGAAGAGATCTCTTTTTTTTTTTTTTTTTTTTTCGGATTCTTTTCTCCCCCCGTTCGATCGCTACCAATAGCTACGATAAAACCGGGAGCTACATTGGGGTAGAAACGGTGAATGAGCGCGCGGAATGGATGCGGGTGTGAGTTCACGGACGAGAGGCGGTATCTGTCGCGGTAATTCCATTATCGTGAAAGTCGACGGTCTTTTTCTTCCAGTTCCACGCGAGGGACAAAAGTCGAAGCGCGGATAGAACAACGGACGGAAGGAAACGAGTCGCGGAAAACTAAACCGGCCGATTGCGGGTCTTTGATCGAAAGTTCGAGTCGACAATCTTCCTTCCTTCCTTTCACGCTTGCTCTCCCTTCTCCTCGGTTCGACTTCATTGCCCTCTTTCCACTCAGTTCCACCGTCGTACGTGCACAGTTGCGTTTTGGCTTCTTCCCTTCCTCCTGCGAATGCAATCCCTCGGCGGCTACGCGCGCCGAAGTAAGTTTCGCGTAAACTCAATTTTCGCTGTGAGAGAGACTTTTCGGTCGGATTCCTCGTCGCCGTTCGGCAAGCCGTGACGGGAATCCTTCCCCCGATCGCCGGGATTTAGCATAATTCGAGACAAGTGCAACTTCGACTCGCGACACTCTTGCGAGATCTTGCCTTTTCTTCTTGTCTTTTTTTTTTTTTTTTTCGTCGTGTTCGACGGAGAAGAGAAAGAGCCGCGAGCGGAACGTTCGCGCAGATTCTCAAATCAATTCTTGTAAATTTAACGGAACGCGGATAATATTTTTTTTCTTTTTTTACATTTTATCTTCAGCAGTTCCGGAAAAATGCGAACACCACGAGTGGATTCGTAACTTGCTCCGATTCGATGTGTAATATTGTAGAAGCGGCTTAGAGAGGGCGCGGCTCTTCCGATTTCGACAAGTATTTGCCGAGCTTTTTAATTTGCGTCGACTTGCGGAGCGCGCAGACTTCGGATTAAACAGAACAGCTCACAAAGAAGATTCGCGAAGACCTCCGCGACAAAGGGAAGTCCGATATCTCGGATTAAGGCGCAAAAGTATGAATAATGCAAAACACACACCGGAGCGCGCGCGAACAGAGAGAATAACAGAAATATGTAACGGACTAAACCACCTCGTGGGGGGGGGGGTGGTTGTGAGTAAAATGAATATTATTTTTCTTTTGCGAGCGCGAGCTCTCGGCGAGACATTTCTTTGCGACATTAAATCGCAATCGATGACGAAACTCGTAATATAACTTTTTTACACACCTAAATGTACGCTGTCGCGTACATTTTACCAGTTTTTTTATATTCCGCGTCGTTTTTACGACTGTTTGACATTCGCTCTTCCTTTGAAGAGGAAAACAAAATAGAGAAAATTAGAATTCTCATGAAAGCGCTCGATTTACGGCGGAGTGTTGTAAACTCTCCTAAACAGTTTCGCTGAAAAACCTAATATTTCGAGAGACACAAGCCCTCTCGCCAGGTCACCGTGGAGAGCGCAATGCGACTGTTTAATCTGCGAGAGAGTCGCGAATGCACGAATAATGGTCGTCCTCTTTCGACAACAACGGGAGTAAAAACACACACACACACACGAGTGCCGGGTGCACGAGCGAGTGTGTGTATACGCAGGCTACTAAATTCGTCGCGAAAAACTGGTTGATATCTCGCGCCGCTCTCGCTCGTTACACGCTCCGCGTGCGCTCCGTTTCGTGGAAGTAGAACGAAATCGCGGGGGTAAACGACGACGACGACGACGGCGGCGGCGGCGGAGGCGACTATACATAAGCGTATGAGTAAACACGCGCGGAGCCTCCAGGGAGAATGCGCGCGAATAATACCCGCGGGCCCATAAACCCCGCGGGAGCCGCGCGAAAGAAGATTAAAATCGTAACTATACGCCGCGCGGCAAGTGCGCATCCGAGATGGTTATATTCCAACCCCCCTCCCCGCACCCTCCGCTGCACCGCTGTGGCAAACAGAGAGGTGGCGAAAAACTCTCCCGTCTTCCACCGACGTTTTCTTATTTCGGAGGCAGGGCGAACCCTCAAGAGATAGTCGCGAATAATGCGAGTAAAAATGCCGGCGTCGTGTTTACGGGATCCGGGAAAGCATAAGGCGCGGCGGCGGTCTCTCTTTTCTCACTACTTTACAAAAAAAAAAAAAAAAAAGAGTCTCTTATATTCTCGCCGCTTCTCTCGCTCTTCGGTGTCTCTCTCCGCGGTCTTTATGCTTCCTTCGTTTTCCTCCGGCTTCTTGTCTTTTAACAGGGCGCGCGCCGTTTCGCCGCGACGACGACGTCGCGACGTCGTCAACGAGTACCTCATTTCCTGTCTCTTTCTCTTTCCCGTTCGGGCGCGTTTCGGCGTCTCTCTCAGATGAGCGAGCACGCTCGGGTTATCGCGGTAACGAGCGGTCGCGCTTTTAGGTCTCTCTCGCCCGTAAGTTGCTCTAATTCTCCTGTAACGAACCGCTAACTACGCGCGCGCTCATTTGGAACAAGCTGCACAGAATCGTCGTCGAGTTTCGATACGCGTCGCGATTCTATTGTTTTTCCACTCGTACACACGTCCGCTCCGCGCATAATTTTATAGTTGGAATAATTTTCTTCGTTGTTGTTCTGTTTTATTCATTAAAAATAACTCGTCGTGTGTACGTAAAATTTCGAAACGTTGAAGAGGAACCGATTTATTATTTTTTTCTCGACAAACGTGTGTGACTTTATGTTTTTCTCGCACGACTGTTTTAATAAAAAATCAGTGAAAATGTAGTTTGTGTGGTCAGCCGTCAGTACGTTCTGTGATTTTTCGATGTTCGGAAGGTGTTCTACGCACGTAAAAACTTTGCAATTGCACAATTTGCCAAATAATAATCACGTAACGCGCAGGATTTGTTATTAGAATTTGCATCAACACCTCTTCTGAGCACATTCTGTATTCGCGGAATAATATTAATTATTATTCCCATGATGATAAATCTCTCTCGCAACGCAAACGTGTACGTTGTGAGAACGGCGAACAACCAATACGTTACGTAATAATCCGGTTATTGCGCGAGATTACAAATTATTTTATGCACTTTGCGGTTTATATATATTGTTTGCGCGCGAAAACAAAAAACACGCACACAGTGTAATTAACAGTGGCTTTTTTTTCTCTGTTTCAGGTACGTTATTCTGGAGTCGCACTGCAATCAATGCACACACCGCGCGCGCGCGCGCATATTTGTAAGTAAATACAACAACAACATAATGCCTCATGAGATCCCAAGCGTAACGGGGTTATGCAAAATATTACAATATTAACAATATTACAATATTAACAATATTACAATATTAACAAGCAACAACGTTAATTACGCGAAAGCGCAAATAACGGTAACGAGCTGTATTTGTCGATAAATCGTCTGGCATTGGTTGATTCGCAGCTTCCTTGCGGGAAGTGCGAAAGGGGATAGAAAGCGTTTCATAATTCCCGCGGATTTATTGATCGAAAAACAGACACGCACGTATCTATCTTTCGCGTTTTTAAACAACTAGCACAACACAGACGCGCGCTCTACGCGCACGCTATTATTGTTTTCATTTTAACGGGTAGTGTCAGTGAACACAACCTGTCACCGCGAGATGACAGTTAGTATATACGTCTTACAAAACATATAATACACATTAGAGAGATGTCAGAAATAACGCATGAAAATCAAAATAAAAAATAGTGAGAGGGAGAAGTGGAAAAACAACACGTGACTAAAGTCACATGACTTTACTTAAGTCACGTGTCTTTAAAAACGTGACTAAAAGTTACGTGTCTTTAAAAACGTGACTAAAAGTCACGTGGTGTTTTTCATTTCCTCTCTGTCACGTGACTTCAGTCACGTGTTTTTCCACTCCTCACGTGACGTTTATTTTAGGCACGTTTTTAAAGACACGGCGCGAGGCAGTACCGTGCTTCTTGATTCGTGCGACATAAATCGAGAAACATATCCGAGAGAAACGTCCAGTCAGCGTCGAGATGAAAAGCGACACAAATCAAGATCGATAGAATCGATTGTGATTATTTCCGCACGCTTTTTCTGGTAGGATTTTGTAATATATAAAGAACAAAAAAAGAACTACGTTGAATATATAAAAAGAAAATTCTTGTTACTTTCAAAGTTTTCTTCTCTCTGCGCGTTACTTCGTGAAAGAACTTGTCTTGTCCAACACTTGCAGAAATTCCGTTTCTTCGTCAATCTCACTCGCTACACTTCTCGTCGCGATATTCCAAGTTGACTAAAAAATTTTCAAGTCAGTTTTTCTTTACGAGTTCGGAGTAGCGTATAAAAATTCATGTTGCTTGTATGAAATAACACGATTATATTTACGTTACGCTCAAAAAAAAAAAACAAAAAAAACAAAAAAAACAAAAAAAAAACGAGAAGGAGAAACATGAGTCGCGATGATAATCTCGCGGAATGGAGATCTGGTAAAATTTCGACTTCTCGAAACGGGCTTGCCACGACGGGAACCATTGCGGAAAATCGCGCGCTCTCTGTATATCCGGGAGTATGTGTTTCTTCTTTTTTTTTTTTTTTTTTTCATTCCCCCCATCGTGAAAGCATATGTTTACGTTTTCTTGCGGAGGTCTCGCGCGCCCCCGAGATAATGACTTTTCTACTCGCGCGGAGCAAGCATCCACTGTGTTTTCATAACGTCGCGAGTTTCCGCCGTAACCGTAACTATTACCCGCGACGCAGCATCGTAAAAAGAATCATTTCGTGAGAGAAAGAGCGAGAGAGAGAGAGAGAGAGAGAAATCGTAACCGGGCGTAACTTTCAAACGTGATCATTCCCCGGACGGAAACTGCATATCTTATTCCGCATCCGAGAGCTTCTTTTTTCTCTCCCGACATCTCTTCGAATAAACACGGGTTTTAAATCGCGTCGAAAGTTCAAGCAAAGTTGAGAATAAAAGTAGACGGACGCGAATGATAAGAACGCGAATCAAAGTTGGTAAGTAGAAAAACTGAAAAAGTATTTTTTAAAAATCGTGCGAAACGTTGCAGCTCGCTAGAAAAAAAAAAACGTGAGATCAGTGCGAGCAGTGATTGCGATGCATAAATCGCGCGCAACGTCAGGACTAATTACAACGTTGCGAGATAAGAAAAACCAGTGAGAGATCAACGCACGGTATAAATGAGAGAAACCGCGGAGAAGGAATAAAGTCCCCTCTCCCCCCCCCTCTCATGTGATGGGACTTTTAATACTTCTATTAACGTCAACGGAGAGTTTGCACAAAAGAAAAGCGCAAGTTAAACATTGTCGCGAGGAGAGAGCTAACTCGAAGAAACTTATTAAATTACGAGATTCTCTCATTCCGTTCTCTCATTCCGCGAATGATTATTCCGGTTTTTTTACTTCCGACAAAATATGTTCCTTTCGTGATTCGCGCGTTTCTCTCTTGCGAGCCGAGTCCCTTCAAGTTGCTCTGTCGACCGTTGTCGTCGCCGCGTTTGATTACATCAGATCGATTGTGTCTTCAATTATCGACTGATCACGTGACAATCGAAACGAAGCCACGCGCGACGTTTCGCGCGCGAGGGAAAGGGGGAACTCAATTATCCGCAAATTGCGTATTTATCGACGCGTTCGAGCAAAATGTAATTTGATCGTAATTTTATTTATTTATTTATTTCAACATATAAGTAGAAACAGCGACGATTGCAATCATTACGCTCGAAGTATTTATTTTTCCATGTAGTAATTACGATTGATCGTTAGAAATTAAGTCTCGAAGTGAAATAAAAAACATTTGTATTGTATACGTGTCGCGAGATAAAATAAAAATATGATAAAAATATCTCATTTTTATTTTGAGAAAAATTACTCACAACGTGGGTAATAATTATATACAATAAATGTATTATACAGAGAATGCGAAATCTTTTCTTGTTGAAAAAAAAAAAAAAAAACCGTCATCGCAATGACGCGTGCGTGCCGAAGCGCGACAAAATATCGGCGACGGTTTCCTCTCTCACAAGCTCTTATTCCGAAAAGTCTAGTTCACGTGACTAGATGTCTTTTCGGCGCAGCAGAGAAATGTTCTTCATCTTAGAAGCTTTATTGCACTTTAAGTACAGCTGTAAAGCGCGTTATTTTCTCTCTTCCTTGATAAAGCGTCTCGTCGCGGAAATTACGTCGCATAAACCGCGCGCTGAACAATTCTGGTTCTTTCAACGCGTCGAGATTTTGTTCACGAAAATTTTCTTTCTTTATTGTTCCGAGCGTTGTTTCGCGATAATTTGCGCGTCGTATCTTCCCGCAAAATTTTCGGAAATCAATAACGACGTTCAATCTTTGACCGATATTTTGTCGCGTTTTATAATTTAAAAGTCCTTAAAATTGTGAAATAAATCAGACAACAGCGAAGTTAAAGTGATTAATATCCCCGATCGAAGAGGATGATGTTCGCAAAGCGAAAGAGGTAATATATTTTTTTACTCTTAATTAATGGCCCGAGATATTGGATGATTAATTATTTCTGTATTACGACGCGGAGGATGAGATTTGCGGTAGGTGTCGATGGACGAGGAAAAAGTCGATTTTAACGAGAAACACAAATTCCTCGTATTTATTCGTGCGTCACACTCTCTCAACGACACGATTCGTCTTCCGATTGTCTTGTTCCAAAATGATTGATCGCGCTAGCTTGTTTTGTGATTATTGCACTTTTCAAAGCAAATTTCGTGCGCAACAATGTTCCAGAAATTAATCTCAATAATCCTAGTTAGCAGCGGTTGTGCGCCGCTCATCTTGCGGTTTCATTTACCAACATCTTCGCGCGACAACTTCTCCGACTGTTCTGCAGTTTATACGGAGGAAAAGTTAAAACACTACAATTAAAGTGATCGTAAAACTTATGTAAAACCGAGATGTGCGTGAGTATAAGTTAGTGATGGATATTTATTGTTTTATCGTTCGCGCAATTGTCAGTTTACACATCCTGGAGTTCTCCGCGTCTATTAAATCATTAAGCAAGTGGCGATATCGCGGCGATGATTGTCCTTCGGGACTACTCACGTAACCGCGCGCAAATCGTATCTCGCTGCGTATATCGCGAGTCCTTGAATGAGAGAACCGCAAGTTGCTTAGATACACGTTCTCGATAATAATCCCGATTATTATTCCCGCCTTGATCTTGGTATCGTCGCGTTTCGTCACGCAACTCATTTGAATAATTACGACACGGACGATTAATCACACGTACCGCGTTTTAATGTGATTAGACGTCTAATAATAGCGATCGATTATTCCGCAAGAAGGATCGTGAAAAAAAAAAAAAAAAATACCTACGCGTCCCGTGACAAATCGTTCGGAGTTTTGCGTATTCTTGCGGCGTGTGACAAATTTCCGGACGTTTTTACGTGTCAGCGATCATCCCGTGTAAAACGTGTGTTACGAAACGTGACAGTCTTGACGCGAAAGGGATCACTCTCGGAAGATGAAAGAGAGTTTCGCGCGTCTCAAAGTTTTTCTTTTCTCGAATATGTCTCGGGACAGATGTTTGTTGCCTTTCGACGCAAACATTTTTTAAATATTTGCTACCAAGTTTTTTTTACGTAATTTAAGAATTAACAAGATAAATTTGTTTTCTTTCTGACATTTACGATACTTCTCTCTGGAAGTTTTTCTTTAGATCGCGCGTAATTACATCGCGCGTAATTACATCGTATTGTCGTTACGTTACACCGTCAATCGAGGCAAGGTGCAATTTTATTTATAAAAATTTGCAAATTTATTTTATTTATTTGATTCTTCTTCTGAAAAAAAGGACGGAAAATTTTTACAGTATATTTCCCAACTGTAAAACCGCGCGGCTCTGTTTCTCTTCAATTTCTTTTTTATAAAGATTCTTTGTCTAATGCGGACGTCTAATACCGACGACGCGATGAAATCGCGTCGTGTTTTGTTCGTGTGCGATTATTAAAAAAAAAAAAAAAAAAAAAAAAGTAAAGACGCAACTTTAGCGCGGTCCCGAAGGATTAAAAGCGCGCCGACGCTTACGTTGTTCAAAACACCAATTTGCGGACAACGGCACTTATGGCGGTGGCCGCAGCGCTGCCTTGTTCGGGTCCCGCAATTCCGTCGAGTATCCCGGGCAATTCGACCCGCGCCAGCGGCTTTCCTATCTCGGCCATCCTCCCGCCGCCGTGTGTATATGTTTGCGCGGATATGTGCGCCTGTGCGGTAATAATCTCGGTGACCGCAGCGATTCGAGAGCGCCATGTCGCGCACCATAGATATCGCCTTTCTCCTCTTCTACGAAAAACCCGAGGGTCTTCTCTCGATATCGTCTGTGTCTTTGATGTCATGTGAAGTATCCCGGGAACCCGGGCCAATAAACTGCGCGATACGCTTTTGTCACTTTACACCGTAAGGGGGGAGGAAAAAGGTAATGCGAAACCACCATCTTGTCACTACGCCGGGCGAACGATCAGTTTAAACGACTCCACGGTGAAACCTCGCTCGCTTGATGCCCCTTATCTTGTGCGAGGGTAAAGAAGAGCTTGCACTTAGGGTGCGCCAGAATTCCCGAGCTTAATTTCGATAAAGTATCCGGTGTCCACTTGCTAAACTAAATTTAAAGATTCCGAAACGTTTTTATAATGTTTTACAGTTTTTTGTTGAAATTTAAGAAGTTTTTCTTCTTCGAAATAAATATTTCGTATTTTAATAAAAATTAGAGAGAAGTCAAGGTTAGTTCGAGCACAATAATGATTTTACTAATATAATAAATACGATTTTTTTACGTATCTTTGTGTAGCAAAATATTTCGACTCTAACTTCGACTCCGAGTCTTCTTCAGTCGCGACATATAAAAGAGATAAATTAATATAAGGTATAACGCAAATAAATTTACAATAAGATGTCAAAAAACGAAGTAGTAGTCGATGTTTAAACGTAAAGGAAGTGGCGTTGTTGGTAGTCATCACAATAAGAACTGTAGAGATAAGAGTTACCTTGAGGATGACATTTTTAAAAGTACAACAGTCAAACGCTACCAACGCTAGCGAAATATTTTGCTATGCGTACACCGAAAAAATTGTATTCTTGTTTTGAGGATATCCCACTTACTTTAAGTATATTTTATACTAAAAATAGGCGCCAAGAAGAGTTTCTTATTTTAAGAGGAAAATCTTCTAAATAGTAATATTGATAAGAATATATACTGATTAGAATATAAAAAGCCTCTATAGAAAAACATATATATCTCACTATCGAAAAAGAATATATTCTTAAATAAAGAATATATTCTTAATTTCAGAAGAATATCATCTAAAATCTTTAAGAAGATTTTTTAAGTATAAAATCTTCTACTTATAAGAATATAATTTTTTCGGTGTAAAGAAATTGTATTGATTATATTAGTAAAATCATTATTGTGCTCGAACTGACCTTGCCTTCTCTCTAATTTGTATTTACATTTACGAGAGGTATTCAATATTATTTTGATAAAATTTATTTTTCGCTATACATGTGTGTGTAAATAAATTTTCAAATTTTTATAAGTGAAATTGTGCACGTTGATTCACGGTGTAATGTTACGACGTTACAACGTAATCACGTGCGTGCGTCGATCTAAAAAAACTTACAAAGGAAAATATCGTAAATGTTAGACGCGTAAAAGTGTGCGATGCGATTCGCGAAATCCGCGTGTAATATCGCGTGTGGAATACAACATTGTCTCTATACACTGAGAGAATTTTTATACGCGCTGTAACAATGCGCTCGCATAATACAGCTTGACGGCAAACAAAATACCGCGCGCAAATACAAACGGAGAAAAAAGTTTTGTTCGTGTACATTATTTAAATCATTATAAATCAGAGAGATGGGCGCGCGTTTATTTTTCTCTCTGGCATTTTTGCGCGCGTGGGATATTTAACTAATAATAATGCGCGTAAATGCAATCTCACACAATAAAATTACATTATTCCATTTTTTATTCCGGTCTTTCACATTTTTCGGAAAAAAAAAAAGAAAAAAACAGTCGCGTATAAGATGGAGAAGTTGCGGAAGAGTGTGTTTTGCGAAAATGGAATATACGCGCTCATATCAATGCAAATTTCCTCCTATCGCGTAGCGCTCCCTCGCAACAATTTACACGTTGTTCGTGCATTCGCGAATTGTACGCGAGTCGGAATAACATTTTCCTAATGCATACGCGCGCGAAGGGAGAAGAAAAAGAACGAGCCCGTGTGCATAATAGCGTGTATATGGCACGTGTATGTACATACATACGGAGCAAAGAGAAAATCCCGGGGTAATGCGGGAGATTCGCGTACCGTACATACGAACCCCGAATATTCGATTTTGAGATCCGCGAACAAGCTTACCAAAGCGCGCGCGCGCCGCACCTGGAATGAGAGAGAAAATTCGATAGCGAGCCCCACAACAACGAGCCCACGAAGGTCGCGCGCGTTTGATAAACATATTCCTCTCGTCTATAGATGCATTCTCGTTAAAAAAAAAAAAAAAACATTAACGCAGGTAGTGCGTTAAAAAAAAATGACAAAAATCGATGTAGAATTTTAAAATTTTTCGAAAAGTTTAGCCGAGAAAACAAACAGACATTCGAACAGAGTATACATATTTTTATATTTTATTTTTTTATACCACGAAACTTTGTTTGAAACGTGCTTGTTAAATCAAAAACACGACCATGTAAATATCGCAAACTAGTTCGAGTGAATTTTCTGCGAAGTGTGATGTTTCTCGTCCGAGTGAATTTTCTATCGACGAATCGGTTCGCATTTCGTCTGTCAGATGAAAACGATAATAGGAGAAACGATATAATAGGGGTGAAAACGAATATAAGCTATGGAGGACAGATATAAACAGATAAAGAAAAGAGCAGCGTGGTGCCTGCGCGCTCGTGCAGGCGCGGCAGGAGCAACAGGTTCGACGGTTCGCGACACACAAAGGAAGTCGCGTCCGGAGGGGGAGGTTATCGGTTACCGGCTAAGCCAATGCGTTTGTCTCGATTAGTCGCTGGGGTTTTGTCAGATCGGTTGTGAATTATCGTCACCGCGGGTGATTTGCGCGCCGTTCGCTTCGGGAAACTACTTAGTCGGGAATTTATCGCGAGCGATGAGACCTGAATACGGGTGTGTGCACGCAGCGCACGTCGCCGATGTCTCGCTTCCCCCCTGAGAGATCGAGAGAAAGAGAGAGAGAGAGAGAGAGAGAGAGAGAGAGAGAGAGAGAGAGAGAGAGAGAGAGAACAATACATCAAAGACATTCAATCGTTTTTCCGAGGTGTGGGCACGAAATAACCGGCGTAAAGTCGAGCCTGCCAACGCCGGCCAGGAAGCAACAGGTTTGATAGGCCTTGGGCGGCCTAAAGCGNCGATGTCTCGCTTCCCCCCTGAGAGATCGAGAGAGAGAGAGAGAGAGAGAGAGAGAGAGAGAGAGAGAGAGAGAGAGAGAGAGAGAGTGAGAGAAACGGCCGAACACACACGAATTTTCGTGCCGAGGTGTGGGCACGAAATAACCGGCGTAAAGTCGAGCCTGCCAACGCCGGCCAGGAAGCAACAGGTTTGATAGGCCTTGGGCGGCCTAAAGCGGTGGTTCTTAAGCCTTTCGATTATCGTTTTTACGCGACCTCGGGAACGGCTAGCCGCGCGTTTTGGACGCGCTTTGTTACAAGATGTAAGTGGACAACGACTCTATTGTTGAAAAACAATATTTTGAAAGCGAAAAATCTATAACACCCAGGTTAAACAAAATTACAAGCGTAGTTTTTTAAAATAACAAGAAATATTTAATTATTTTTTTGTTTTCTCTAAAATTAATTTTTTTGTTTTCTCTCTATATAGTTTTATTTTATTTCCTATTTTATATTTTATAAAATATATTTTACGAAACAAAAAGAAAGAAAACCACTGACGTGACGCATGAAAGCGTGTAACAAAAAGGATGTCAACTTCTGGGAAGGTTGATGTAATGGAGCCTTCGACATTTCTGGCCGTTGGACGTCCCTTTTGACGTTACAAATGAGATATACGTTGGCTTTGAACCGCGTCTGAGAGCCTTTATGTGTTTATTCCCGCGTCACGTGTCGTATTTCTGTTATCTGCCAATTTTGCATCACGAAGAACCTAAGTGCGAAAGACCTTCTGTTCGTTGGAATGACACTTGAAAGGCGCCTACCGCTTTTGTCTCTATGCAATTCACGAGTTTAAGAACCCACGTGGACACAAAAATAAAAGTCCGTCCTATATATCGAAAAATGAAAAATGTGTGTTTTTGGAAATATTTATGATACGAGATGATTTTTATCTCCTAAGTTTTTATCTCGTATCTCTCAGACGCACCATAAACGTTCGGAATATGCGCCGCGTAAAGATATCCCCGAGACAACACCTTCAAACGTCGTTTACATGTTTAAGAGAGCATTAGGGGGAAAAATTTTATGTCGCTCTCTCGAGGGAGATCTTATCGTCCTTTGTCCTTTTATTCGCAAATTGTTTTTCTCTCTCTCTCTCTCTCTCTCTCTCTCTCTCTTTCGCTCTTTCTCTTTTATTTCTTGCTATTAAAATTATCTTCTAAATTTCCAAGATTTTCTTCTAAATATTCTTCTAAATTTTCTAAGTGAATAAGACATTTTTCGACGATTAAACATTAAATTGCTTCTTGTTCTAATGAAAATCCACTGGAGGAGCGAGAAAATATAAGATCGCGCTGTTTTACTCGCACTTCATGATTCACATCGTTAAACAATCTTAATTACTTGTCGGCACTTAAATCGCGTTTATGAAAAGCGTATTTGCTAATTCGGAGAGCGAATTTATGGACCCGCACTTGTACGTCGAGAGAAACACAGTTTCGCGCGCGCGCGCGCGCGCAATAAAACCGCTCAATGAAACAATCAATTCACGGAAGATGAGCGCGGAAAACTTTCTTCGCTGTCCGCGAAATGAGACGTTGAGATTAACAAACAAGAGGGAAAAGTACGGCTGGTCATGGCGAGAGAGACGGGATTTGCGGCGAAAAGTTTCTTGCTCTCGCGCGTCGCGTCGTTCTCTCCCGTCGCGTTGAACGATCGGCGATTCTTCCACGTGAATATTGCCGAATATATATATACAGACAATTCCGACGATATATATATCTTTTCTCCCCTTTAATGAACGAAAAAGAGTTCACCGCAAAACACTCTGACGACGGGAGTTCATTTCGTGCCTCGCGCGATCGGAAACGACGACGAGCCCTCCGATCGCACCCTCGTTTTCTCGCTTCCTCCCTCGTTCCTCTCTTGACTCTCGGCACTTTCGAGGAAGTCAATATCCACCGCCTGTTGCTCCCCTTTCCCCATGCCGTCTCACTCTCTTTCCCGCCGCCCTCACAGAGTCTCTCTCCTTCTCTCATTTTCTCTCCACCCATCGCTCGGCAAACCACCCTCGCGCGCTCTCCGGTCTGGTCACGACAAGCACGGGGACGCCCCCTTTCTCCGTAAAACACGGTCCTCGACGGGAATTGCGGCCAGATTGAAAGGGCAATTCCGCAATTTTCACTCGATGGCAAGCCGATCGAGTCTCTTTTCACTCCGTGAGATAAGGAGGGAGGGAGGGGTCACGCCGCTCTTACATCAGCCGTTCTAGTTACGCGCACGGGGAACCGTCGATAGCAATTATCCCGAGTTTTCCTCCGCTTGCGATACTCCCGTAAGCTATAGCGGAATTCTCTACGCGTTTCTTTTGCGCGTTACGTCGCGCTTCGGGACTCGATTGAATTCGCGCGATCGAAATAACTAAAGTAACCAAACCAACGGCGCGTCTATTTGAATAATTAATACACTCTTTTCCTCAAATATAAAATAGAATTTTAAATTAATTAACAATCTCTCTGCGCATTGAGCCGCGCGATTTTGAGTTTTTTTTTTTTTTTTTGTAACAACATACCGTGTTTTTTATCCACGTACTTCGCTGGGATGCAATAAAAAATACGCTACGTAAACGTGTAACTCGTAGAATTAAGCATCCGAGTTTAGGGGTTGAGAGCACGAGCGGAAATGTACACCGGATCGTTCGTTTTAATCTTTTCGCGCGATCGTTTCCGAAACAAAAATTTGCGACGAAATTTCGGAAGCAATTCCATTCGTCCAAAAAAAAAAAAAAAAATTATTGATTTTTAAAGTGAGCGTTGGTTTCAAAGATACGGCGCGGCAAGATAAAACGGGACGTTGTAATCGCCGTTATTACGTAAATTTTTACGGGAGTTTTTTTTTTTTTTTTTTAGAATCACGCGAGCGCGCGCGAACGTTTGTCGAAAACGTTTGACGCGAGCGTGCAAAATCGCGCGATTATAATCGCGTCGCTATTATTTATACTTAACGTCCGCCCTCGTACGGGACACCCCCGTGAGCGGGCGGCGGAGCGGTCGTGAATATAATTGCGCTGTTCAAAACACGCCGCGATTGTTCCTTTGTCCGACCCGCGTGTCAACAGAGCTCTAAACAAAATGAATAATTCAGAGCTCTCGGGGGCGCGAAAGCGCGCCAAGCAACCCCCGAGCCCAGCCGGCGCCGTAAATTAACGCTTTTCACGACGGCTAATCGTCGCGCGCGCGACAAAGCAGTCGAATGTACGTACCTTGAGCTGTTTACTCTGCAGCGCGTGTAATCACTGTGTGTGTACCTCTCGGGAGAAGCACTAGCTAAGTAAGATCATTAGCTTGGCGAGACCCGACGAGAGATTCCGAGGTAAGAAGTAAATCGTCGCAACCAACGCGGTTTTGAAACGAAACGTTTTGTGATTTTGAAAACGAAAATTGCGCGAAAAGACAAATTAAACGAAGATTTGTGAAAGAAAAGAATTTACGTTAAATAACAAGTTGGAGAAACTGACGGGTTTTGGTGAAAGCGAAATGAGACGCGGAGTATCGATGAGAACACAAAATGAAAAATTGAACGACTTACTTTAAAAAGTTTAGCGTTTACGTTTTGAATTGACCGGCAACCGGTGTCACCTTGCAGAACAGGTTGACGATTCTGATGCATTAACGCGATCGTTACGTTTGTCATCATTGCTAATTAAACAAGTGGGCGTTCGCGCACTTGACGCAACGCGGAGTAGAGTAACACCCGCACTTCATTTGTCTCGCTCCGTGTAAACCAGGAATTAGTCCTTTAACACGCTCAACACGCCCCGGATTTCGACTAACTATGCAGAAACCTACTTAAATGGCTGTACATTTAACATTACATTAATTTGAGTGGCCCCGCTTAATGCACTTCCGTGATTTTATTCAAATTGTTTTCCGTTTGGCGTGCGCGCACGCGCGCTGACCCGTGTGCGCGTGTATGTGTGGTTCATAACGCAGAGTCTCGAAACTATACACAAATATATCTTTTTCATTTTACATTCCTCGAACGGAATCGACTTCTTCGTGTCGATCGAGCGTTTTAATGGTGTTTTCCAACAATCGCCGGTTTTGAATTATTTATTCTATCGATGCTGAGCGTCAGAGATGAATTGCGCGAGTCGATATGTACGCGCCGTGTTCCGCTCCAAGTTACGAATAAAATCGAGTAAAAGAACCGCCGAGAGAGAGAGAGATTGGCAAAGAACTTTATACACCACAGTTACAAACGCTGCATTCGCTGTATCGGTGGATTAATAGAAAAAAAAAAAAAAAAAAAAAAACGTGCATCCCTTGACGAGAGAAATACTGTGCGTTTTCTCGTTTCAATGTTTTCACGTCTTTTTATGAGAGTGACATCGCTTAAAATCACGCAAATAAAATCAAAAAATCAAAAAATCAAAAAAAAAAAAAAAAATAATAAAAAACTTCGAACGTCAGATAAATCTTCCAACGTTCCGTTAATCGAATGTCCGAATAATATCAAAAAAAAAACTTACAGATTTATGAATGCAACGAAAAATTTGAATTTTTGAAATTATTTATTTCCACACACGCCAGATTTCTACGCGATAAAATGTAAATACGTTTATTCGCGGGAACACACACGTTTATCTAAACGTGCGCACCTATCTGTTTGAAAATTCACCGAAATTTTGCAAACAGTGTGTCGCGACCGTGGTCAGTTGTGGCGTAAATATTGTTATACGCCCTGTTGAAAATAAAATTTTGCCGGGGAAGGGGAAGAGGAGGATGAAAAAAGCCTCGAAAATCGCGGGGAGATTGAAGAGCGGATCTCGTACAAGCGGCGGGGGAGGGGGGGGAACTTTGACGGGGCGCGGCGCCGCGGTTTATTCCGAGCCGGTTAAAACCAGTCGATGCGATTAATTTACGAAGCGCACCTACCGGCCGGACAAATAATAGTCCGTATAATAACAATCGTTATACGCGCGGTCCCTCTACGCGTACGCGCATATGTGTACACACGGTTAATCCGATAATTACCGTATCGGTTGCCGGGCGCGCGCGTGTAAATAACGCTTGTTTGCCAGATTCTGTGATACTCATTTGGCGAACGTGACGCGACATTAGCTCGTTCTCCCGTGTCATTCGCATTCATTGATATCGAGACGCGGCTTTCAGCGAGATTTATTGATGAACACTTGTCGTTCCGTGTGAACGAGGATCACTCTTTTAAATAACCCCAAGAGAGACGTTTGAAATCAGCATTTTTCACAAGAACCGCGCGCGCACGCTCTATACGTAATATTACGTACCATTAGAAAAAAAAATTCAAAATTAATCGCCGTAAAAATTCGAAACCCTATATTAGTCGGCTCTCTTTTAACTTCGCGTTTCTTTGCGAGGCTCTTTTCTCTCTGAATATTCTAGCGCTATCATATCGATTACACTCTTCGGTATTCAGCCATGTATTTTTGTATAATTTATTATTCGAGTTGTTGTCTACACGCGAATATGTGAACGCATTTAAATTCGATGTGATTCTTCGGCAGCTTACTTTTACGCGGCATCGCGCGCGGTATACGTCATTTAGCTCGGCGCCAGAAATATTACGTAATGAATCTTACTTGTAATTCGGCGACTCGCTCATATACACACACACACACACACACACACGCACACGCACACACACGCTCGCCGCGAAGATTGCTTGTTGAATATTTAATGACTAATGGCGGCATCGCCGCCTTTGCCGTCCACGATGCTCAGCGAATATAATTCTTCTTTTGACGTTCGAAAGAATTGAAATCGGTTGCTCCTTGTGCGCGCGGTTTCAAATAAGTTCCTACAAACTGTTCAGACATAAATCACAAATTTCAGACTTGTTCTAGCGGTGGTTTTGTTCCATTTTTAGAGAATAATTTATATTTCAACAATACGCTTTTCTCTTATTTTCCTATTATCGACTTCGATTATTAAATTACGGTCAAAAGGTCATTAATTAATGTTTTATACTTCTTTGTTTTTGTCGCACCAATTATGCTTCCTACATCTTTCGCCGTTTTTGCGATCTTTCCGCCATTTGGCTTGCAAAGTTGGCTTGCTTTTTTTAACGTAAAAAAAAAAAAACGTACGATCGAAATTCCTGTCGCGTATAATGTTCTTTTAACATTTGCATCTCATATTTGTTTCAATCGTGAGTTATCGGCGGCGAACGAATAATCGACTAATTAAGAGGAACACATTCGAGCTGTCGCGGCTCGAAAGGCCCCAGATGGGAATTATTTAAGAATCGGGAAAATACGCGCGCCGGAGTCGTTTCGTCGAGTTTTCGCTCGGGAGCGCCGAAAAACTTTGCTCATTACAGGTCGTGCAAACGACAGTGGTTCGCACGCGTTCGTTGGAAATAAGTTTCCGTCGAAAAGCGTTTTCTCTGCAAAACTCCTCGATCGAATTGGCCGAAGTAATTACCGCGTCGATAGAAAATTTCGTAACTGCTGTTTTTTTTTTTTTTTGTTTCTTTGTACGCTTTTCTCTCTCTTGCCGTCAAGACGTTCGCCGAAAGACGAACTGCTCGAGGCGACTTCCTCGCGATGAAAGCTTTATACGGAGAGAACGTCTAATAACGCTTTGGAGAGATCCATGGAAGCTATCAATTTATTTGAACACCGTCGGATGTATCTTGGGAATATATTATGCAACCGCCGCGGATCCGCGGGCGCTTGGGAAATTATATACAACGCGCGGCAATAATTTTAGCGTGTATATATATATATATACCGCTCTCTAAATAGATTAAAGAAACGTGTAATAAACCATCCGCGAACCCGTTTTTGACTGTGCTAGTCGAGACATCATTATCGTCGAAAGAAACGTGAAATATAGATGCACGACCGCGAGCTAACGAGATCAAAGTTCCTTCGCTTCCGGAAAAAAAAAAACGTAACGGAATACAAGCGTTTTCTTGAATTTTTAAACGGGCATTTCGTATTGTTTCTACGCCCCGGCGGTGTTCCAAAGAAAATTCTCGTCGGTTTTACTTTTAAAGCGGATGTAACTTTCAATCGAAATTTTAGAGAGAAAAGAGAGCGAGAAAGAGCGAGAAAATTTTCAACGTGTTTTACTCGCAGCGCGACATTTATTTAATTAAAATAAAAACACGTGTCACAGAAGAGATATATTAATGTTAACTAAGTTTCTGTGAAACAGCTTGATCATAAGTGTGCGCGTAATATCGTCAAATTAATAAATTTTACGTGTGGTATTTTTGTGAAATATACGCGGGGCGTGGTCTTCACGCGGAAAAAGAATCCTCATTGTTTGTTCGTCCGTCTGCGGGAGCGGACACACGCAAAACTTTTCTCTATTAGAGATCTCGCGGTTTTTTGAATTATTGTGCGAATCAAACAAAAGACCGCGTATATGGATAAAAAAATATACTAATTACGCGATGTAACAGAAAGAGGAGACGGCACTTTTGTGCGCGCGCAACGAGATACATGTCCATACGTACATCATATTTTTTCAGATAAGCGAGCGCGGGCGATGGGTTATTTTCCTCTTCTTCTTTCGCCGTTCCAAGAAGCGAGCGGGAATGATACAGATCCTAATTTCGTTACATACACACACTGCGCGATACGATCGGCCGGTGAATCGCGTGAATTTTTGAGCGATCTTTCGTGTTGCGAAAAATATGCATGTCCTTTATGGATTTTTCTTCTTACACATTACAGCCGCGTACTAACACATTATATTCTTTGTCGCGCGCGGCACGACCGGAAAAATATTCGATAGATATATTGTCACGGATATTTATCGGTATCTGAATTTTGCAACATTCGAGGATTTTTAAATAGTTATACTCATTTTGCAGTTATTTGTAACGTGACAACGAAAAGTAAAATGTATACGAGGCGACACACTAAGATTTATATAAAGGGTTCTGTTTCATTCAGACTCTCACGTGTGTGTGTGTGTGTGTGTGTTAATTATTTATGAAAGTAGCATATCTGAGAATAATGCAAAAAAAAAGTTTCCTTTGAAATTTGCAAAAATTGATTCTTTTTAAGAAAATTTTCACAGAGTATTTTTCTCGATATAAAAACTCGTGTCGGGGCGAGTTATTGATTGTATTACTCTGTATTGTTTCGGTTAATTACATTTTGATGCACGCGCACACATTATTTTCTCTCTTTCTCTCTTTTCCCTCTATTGTTCGATTTTTTGATGTTTGTTTTTTCAAGACGTTTTTCGAGATACAAATGTTTTTTGTTATTTGTTAGTTCTTGATTTGCATGCAACGCGTGCTAACACGCGACGAAACAAGCGCGAAAATTACCGGCTCGGCAAAAGTTTTCGGCTTAAAATATCGGAGAGAGGTAACCGCGCTCTCTTTGTTTTTGTCACGGTGGGAGCAGCGTGCCACGGCCGCGGGCGAGAATTGATGCAATCGGCTTGTCGATATGGAAAAGCCTCCCCCCGTGCACTTTGACGCTATCGAGGTCGTCAGTGCGCTGGCGTCCGTGCTGCGTGTGCCGCTATTTTATAAAACGAGAAGAATCGCCGACGAGGCACCGCTGATCGGCGGCATTTTTATCGCGAGCGCGACGCGCGTACCTGAATAATAACGATGGAAAAAAAAGAGAGAGAGAGAGAGAGAGACGCGCGTGTACCACGTTTTCCGTTCTCCTTGTGTACAAATGTACGTAAAAGCGATTCTTATCGGCGCGTCGGCAAAACAAGATTGCTTCGATAAAAGCGAGCGGGGATATGAGCGCGACGGGCACGCTCTGCAGCACTTTTATGATCTTGCCTATCAGCTACTCGGTAAATGTCTTCGTGCGAATGTCACGCCCGGTAGTTTTTATCCCGATATTGATCAGTCGATCTCGAGCGCTTTCCTCTCGCTATCTCTCGTCATCGCGCAGTGCGCACGTAAACCGCATCTAAAGCGGCGGAGAGCAAACAAGTCTTAGGATTCTACGCAGATTAGGAAAAATAATCCACACACAACAATGTTGTCCGAACAACATTCGCATTTATTCTAATTTCTACGACGAATTTTCGTAACGTGTGTAGAAATATGTTAAAATTCGCGGACACAGTTTGCGGTGTATTTATACGCGTGAATACACGTGTTCGTATTTCTCACTAATATCATGATAATACTGACTAATAACAACCTTAGACCATATATACTTATAGACACGGCCTGTAGATATGAATCCACGAGTCGAGGTGAAGCAAACATAATATCATCTACGTGTGACGTCACATGTGGGCATTTCGCCGCATTAAACGCGGCCTCTCGTAGATGATATTATCTTATCTTCAAGGCGGTTATCTGAAGCCGTCTATAAACACGCCTTTGCTTTGCCCACATGTGACGTCATGTAAATGATATTATCTTTGCTTCAAGATAGTTGTCTGAGGCCGCGTCTATAAGTGTATATGGTCTAAGAATACAACAATATACTCTGTAATACAACGATACGAAATACCTTGTTCGCGAAAGCCACACCGACGTTATGGAACGTCGAGTTTGTTTTCAAATTGCCGAATTCTTCAGTATCACGCGCCAAGAACATGCACTTGTTTTTCGTTCGAACTCGCGTTGTTTACGACTGACAAGATTGCTACGGGGTTGTTCGTTCCCCACGGCTGTCAGTCGCTACCTCGTCGCTACCTGGTCTCGAGTCGGACCGCGCGTTCTTCCCGAAAGCAAACGAAAATCGCGCGTTCCGAGATTCATAACCGATTGACTCTCGCGTGCCGCAGAAAATCCGGAGAGTGTTCGATTGATTCGCAGATAGGGTTGCCATCAAGGAAAAAGAGGACGGATAGCTACTCCACCTTAGAGTAACGCGGGAGAAATAAAGTAAAATATTTAGAAGATTCCCTAAAACAACGGGACGGTCGTAATCACCGCGGACGCCTTTGGAAAATCCGCCCGGACATCCCCGGTACTGTAAAAAAAAAAAAAAAGACAGTGTCCAGAGAAAAGAGGATGGCCTAACCCTATTCGCAGAGATTAACTCGCAACACACATCCGTATTTCGATCGTTCTTCCGTCGGCGGAGTCGTTCGCGAAGCGAAGTGAAGTTTTGCAGCTTGACGTGTTCGCGGTAGCGACGACGCGACGGCCCGTCGTCGTCGGGTGTGCGCGCGCGCGCGCGAAATTCGCGAGTGTCGTGCGAATTAACGAAGAATGTTGCGTTTTCGTGTATTCTAAGTATATACATTGCGCGCGATACGTGTGCGGGAAGTAAAAAGTAATCGTCGCGTCTCGTGTTGATTAACTTAAAATGGAGTCGCAGTTCTCTCGAGCGAGCGAGCGAGCGATTTGTGACTTGTGTGCGGGTGCAAATGGCGGGGAAAAAGACGATCGGCGAAATCCAGTAGGAAACAGCAGCGCATCGATTGTGTAAGTCTATTTATTATACACATACTCATAATTCATGATTTGTTTGGAACACACATCCGAGCGGGTTGACGAGCGTTGATCGGTGGCTAGTTCGGTTCGTGCAATGGGGGGAGGCGGGGGAGGAGGGATTATTTCAGGAAGTGTTTCCATGGCGCACCTGCGCATAAACCCGCGCATTATTACGTCGTTGGCGTTAAGCCGCGCTGTCGCCCGATTAATTAGCCTCGGACAACGTACGTCGCGCGCGATTACACTACGAGCGTATAATATAAACCCCGGGAACGTGTACATTTCTCTTCCTCGCAGGACTTCGCCGTTGGTGGTGCATGTGCCCACCGACGACGGCTTGTACTTCATACATTTCTCTCTCTCTCTCTCTCTCTCTTTCTCTCTCTCGTTACGTGACGTCGCCTTACCCGTCCCCGTTTTATCACCGCCCGCGGAACTGCTAAATTCACTTCGGCCAAGTTCGCGCGCGCCCGCGTGAAATATACTCGGTGACAGAAATCCGATACGGGAGTTTCCACCTGATTCAGTCCCCGCGGATCCGCGCTTCACACGGGCGGGCTTAAAACCCGCTCTTATTTGAGCTCGCTTCGAATTAATCTCGACGCGCACAAACCCGACGAGACCGCCTAGACGACTGTACCGGGCGCGAGAAAACGCGCGAAATTTCCGTAACGACAACAATTCTCGGAGAGAAACCGGGATCGCGATGATGGGAACACACATTTCCGCGCCGGAGAGTAGGTAATCCCTCCGCGCGCGCACATGCGGAGGCAGCTCCCGTCGTCGTAAATAACACGCGTGGATGGCGCGCCGATGACACACGCTCGTGTATCGCGCTCAATTATTTAAGTTCTTCCCCAAATCGGATATTCCGTGCGATTAACTCGTTGCGAGATGTAAAAGCGAACGAAGCTTCGCTTGTAATCGGATGGGAAAAATGAGAAGATGAACTGAGAGATTTGTGTGATCGATCACGTCGGATTATTTAATTGAAACGTAAGATGAAGCGTTAATTAACGTGTGAATCTCGTACACGTACATATCCCGCGGAGGAATTAAATGTTCAATTAATTTCGATTTAATATCTCGTGTCGTTCAATCAATAAATTTTTAAAACTTCATTATACACATTGTGACGCGCGCGTATTACTGAATATAATTTTAATTTTAAATTCATATCCAATATTTTATTTTAAAATTAACAAAGTTTTAAAAGAATTAGTTGATATACTGGTGAGTAATAACGACAAATTTATGGACGGAACACCGAAGAATTATAATTGACTCTCTCCTCTCTCTCTCTCTCTCTCTCTCTCTCTTTCTCTCTCTCTCTCTCTCTCTCTTTCTCTCTCTCTCTCTTGTCATAAAGATCGATTTATTACGAAAATTCGATTTCCGTCTAACTTTTCGCTTTCAGAAATTACACGTGATAAAACTTGACACGAGATAAGCGCGCGCGCGCGTTTGCTGACACATTTCCCTTTCCCGCTATCAACTCGAACGAATTTCCGTCGGATGGGAAAGTGTTACAACTGCTACATTCAACAATTTCCGAGTTTCCCCGCATTACCACTGACCTGCGTCAGAATTCGAAGTCGACACACCCGGTGTCTGCGTCTCTGAGTTTGACGTCGACATCATCGTCGCGCGAAACGCTTCGCCAACTTTCGCGTTCTTTTGACGAGAGACACTCGCGCGACGATCGTTCGGACCGTTTCCTTCCGCCATTCCTTTTCTGTCTGTATTTTTTTTTCCTTCTTCAAACAGATATTTCTCTCCCAAGAGCCCGATCGATCGCTCTCGGAGGAGAGGAGGTCGCGCGATACGTATAAACGCGCGCACGGTTTTTCCGGTCGGTTTGCGCGACGAAAGAATCTCCTTGTCTTTGTCGCCGGCGGTGAAAGATCCGGGCGGGAGAGAAGGACAAGTTTCTTTCGGTGGCGCGTTCGATGCCGAGCGAAACGGACGTTTCGACGTGCGGCACGTCGCGCGCAGATAGAGAAGACGTTACTCCGCGTCAAGCAGCCCGAGGCGGAAAAGGAAAAGACGGGGGCGCCCGACGAGAAACTCGTCGTCCGTTGTTCCATTTCGCCGACAAAACGAGAACGGCAAGGCGAGGCGGGCGTCGTATATATACATATGTATTATCCGGGCGCGGATAAAGGAAGACTTCGGAAGCGCAGCCGTTCGTCCGGTTCGCGAAATCGATCTTCGTCCGATGTTTTCCCGATTTCACCTTCGCGACTGGCACACATTTATTTCGATCGGGCAACATACACGAGAAAAGGAATCTTACGTTTGCATTACTCGTCTCACGTCGTTTTCAAAGAACTTGTTCCGAGTGAAATTCGCGATTAATTTCTCGATTTTGCGTATCGGATGATAATTTTAATCGGAGAAATCGCGCGATTTTGAATACAGCGCGCGTAACAGAGAGTTTAATTGCGCGCTCGGTGTTTTTGTCGGAAGCAACGCGTCGCGGAATCACGTCGCGATAATGCGATTTGCAACGCGCGACAGCGAGAAGTCTCTCTCTCTCGCGCGCGATTACAGTAACGAGGTTACAATATGTCGCGTATTACGTGGTGGAAATGGTTCGGCATGTAACGCGAGAAACACGCGATGCGTCGTCGTTGTCGTCTCTCTCTCTCTCTCTCTCTCTCTCTCTCAATATTCATTCATTCTCTCTCCTTTTTGAAGAAGTACATACGTTGCATTCCGATGCAGCTGCAAATGCAGTTGACACGCGCGCGTGAGTCGCACTTCGCGATCGCTGCAATAGGACGACGCCCTTCTCTCCGCGCTCCGAAAGAACGTTCCTTTAAAGGACATTCTGGGCGAGAGTTATTTGTCTGTACGTAACTCCGCGCCGGTCTCTGCCTTCGTCGCGCATTCAACTCAATGTTATGGAAATGTCTGGAACTTTTGTCAGAGAGAGAATTCTGCATTCTGCGTGTGTGCGTGCGTGAAGCGGAGTTTCTCTCTCTCTCTCTTTCGGCGCGTAAGAGGAATTGTTGCTCGTATTTTTTCGGTCTGTGGATGAATACCGCGTGCACGAAACACGTTTTAACCGCATAACGCGAGTTTTACCGATGAAACATTGTCGTGCGGATTCTCGTATCGGATTTCCTTAAAGGGAATAGCATTGTTGCCATTTCTGGAGACGTGCACATGCGGCAGATGCGCGCAATCTACTTCTTAAAATAGAAGTTACGCAAATGCGCGCGCGCGACGTTCAAGTCTCGAGATATAGTTGGATTTTTCATATATTTCCTTTGCCGATCTCTTAGTCCGAGAGATAAGAATGTAAATCTCCTCGGGTGAATCGTCGCTTCTCTAAAACGTCGCGGAAGATTACGCGAGTTAATTTATACACTCGCGGAGCGCGATATCTTCTCGCTGTTGTATAAAAAAAAAAAAAAAAAAAAAAACAGATTAAAAAAGAAAAACTTATCAGCTCGCGGCCTCTCGCGCTAATTTTTCTCATTTTTCACTTTGGGAATAATTAATATTTTTTTTTTTTTTTGCTCCACTTGGATTGTAATCGCGGCTTGTGAGAATTTTAATAACGCCAAATCAGAAGTAAGAATGTAACGACCGCGAGTTGAAAACCTGGGCACGCGAAAAATTCGCAATATACGAAACATCGTTGCAATTTTTTACCGTTTGGAGTATCGATTATCCGCCATCTTCGATGTGTTGCGAAGAATTTTCGGGCGGGCGAGAGGGGGGAGGGAGGGATAAAAAAATTCTTTGGCTTTGAAATTTCCGTGTTTGACTCAATCGCGGGTACTCAATTGGCGCGCAAAAATGCGGAGAGAAAGAGAGAGAAAATCGTCTCTTTTGTTTTGTTTATCTTTGCGAACTTGAACTTTTATCGCTCGCGAGAACTTTCCCGGAGGAGAGAGAGAGAGAGAGAGGGAGTTTCAAACGGGGTCGGTCGGGGATTTTCGAAGACATCGAGGTTTGATCGAGCGCCTCGCATCGAGCGGACCCGGAGCCAGCTTATTGTGCGCGAATCCTTCCGCGTTCTGCTGCTGTTCTCCTTCTCCTTCCCCCCTTCATTCTGCGTTTTCTCCTTCGCGGTAACGACGAGCTTCACCACCGCTAGCAATTCCCAGCTATGAAATACGAGTGTCCGCGCGCGTAAGCTATTGCCTACCGTGGCAGCTCGTCGCTCTTATTGCCTCGTCGCCGCTTCGTAGCTGCTGCTGTTTCCCCGCCGCACCTTTCACGGTGAAACGCTGTCTTAAGGTGCATTTACACTCTCTATCCTCGTGATGATTTCAGAGAAATTGTTACAGGATAGAAAAAGAAGAAAAAGAAGCGAGCGCGTCCGCGATATTAGAGTTTTTGCTTGTCGCGAAAATAGATGATGACCGCTCTGTGTGTATATGTAATGTTTTAATACATATATTTTACAACTGTCACGATAAAGATTAATAATTATTTGGTCCTAGTTGTGTTAATCTTGCAATTCTTTCGCATATACGAAGCGAGAGACCGGAAACAAAAGCGAGAGAAAAAGAGAGAAAATTTATGTCAAGAAACAAGTGAAATTAAAATCCGGTCTACATATTTTGCGTTCTTCTTTGCGTAACCTCGAGCATGAAATAATATACATTCGTTTGTTAAAATTAAAGTGAGATAATAATTCTCACGAATAATATCTCGCTTTTCTCTTTTTGCAAGAAAGAGAGAGAAAATCATTCTCCTTTGCATTATACAGATTGCAACAAATTAGTTTGTCAGAGAGTTAATTATGTTCTCTGATGTTTCTTGTAATGTTGAGTGTCTCTCTTTTGAGATTAAAAAAAAAAAAAAAAAAAAAAAAAAAAAAAAATCCATGTATCTATAAAATTATGTATTTAACGATACGCACGATTAACACTCTTTCTCTTCATTCGAGTTACTTTACACTTTGATCGATTCAAGCCAAGATGACGATTCAGCGTGTAAGTTCGTCTTTATTTTGACTTTAAAAAATTAATTATATATATTTCTCTATCTATCTTTCGCGAATTTCACGCGACAGTGTCACCGCGATTGCGCTTGCGTATATCATTTCCGCGTTCCGCATCTTCGGAGGAGATTGATTGATTGATTGATTGATTGTGCTTTATTAGACGCTCTGGAATGATATTCCCTCAAGCGTATAAGGTCAGATACAAGAAAAAGTAACTACAAGAAAAAGTAAGAGCAAAATAATAGGTGCGAGTATAAATGAATTAACATAACATATTCTGATTAAGTAGATGCTCAAAAAATTTGGATTTGAAAACGTTAAAGCGTTCGTAGCGGATGTCTACTGGAATATTATTCCAAACATCTACAGAGACACATCTGTAGGATCTCCTATAACATTCAGTGCGGCACAACGGCAGAATCAGAGTTCTACTATCAGCACGAGTATAATGTAGTTGTGAATCTCTAAAAGAGTATCTTTCAAATAGAAGTATTGGTCTTTCTGTCTCCAGAATTTTAAACAGCANATTGCCAACAAAGAATGTTCTTCTCAATTTGAGTTTGAGCCAGCGTAGTCTCTGATAATGTGGTGTTATATGATCGTACCATTTGACATTAAGGATGAATCTGAGGAGAGAGAGAGAGAGAGAGAGAGANAGAGAGAGAGAGAGAGAGAGAGAGAGAGAGAGAGAGAGAGAGAGAGAGCATCATGCGCATAAGATTATTTGAAGAACAAGTTCTGTGTTTATGGCTGCGAGATGGTTGTGATAAATTTATTGCCGAGTCAAATCGGCGTAGTCGAGTTGAATTGAGTTAAGGCCATTTTATTAATTGATTCGATTGTGTCTCGTGGAATAATGGAGGTTTGCGAAACTACTCAAGAATGATGCACGGTCTGTCTTGCGAAGCGACTCTCCATCGGCCACAAATTACTCGGCGAACTGGAGCACAATTTCTTCTCGTGAGAAGGTTGTCCGTCCTTCTGTAAAAACACACATCGTCTTAATAAAAGATGAAGGAATTTCAAATTATAATTCTATAAAAAGAATAATTATATAGATAATTTACAATTTTCGAGATTAATGTAATGTTTTTGCAAATTTATTACAGAAAAATCTAAAGTACCGACTTGCGTGTACTTTTTTTTTTTTTCAACATTTTATCTGCGAAGTCTTTTATTCTCAGGTGCTCTCTCATGTAATTGACGAGTAATTAATGGCTCGTTACGAGGAAAAATCGCATTATTTTAATTTACGGCGTCTATGTGCGCGCGCGCGTATGTGTGTGGAAATACATATAATACTTTTACGAACAATTTTATCCGTACACACGTATCGGCAATAATATATCGTAATTTTATTGAAATCTTGAGTTGTGTGCTCGCACGGACTGCGCCTCATTTATTTCCGAGATCGTATATTTTACGCGGAGCCGCACAACGGCATTGACGTACCGGCGGTATCGTCGGGAAAAAAATTGCGCAACACAAAAAGCTGACCTCGATTTTTACGAGGCGCGAACGAGATGATAGATACTTCTTCGCGTTATCTAAAGACCGGTGTAAACAGTCGCCATCCTGATGCGGTCATGATTCTTTTATGACGCCTTGTATGCGGGTTATACTCTTTTTCTTTCTTCTCCTCTCGCCGCTGAAATTGCATCAATTTCGGATAAACACGACCGTGTTTATCGCGCGATACGGCTCGCACTCATTATTAACGGAGCGCCGCCGCCGCGACTTTTTACGACGATGTAACGTACGTGCCGTTGCATCCGCGCGCGCGAAGAAAAGCGGGAGGTCAATTTGACATCTCCCAGGCGGTTTGTTCTCCTTTATCTTGTCTTTTTTCCTCTCTTTACTCTCAGCGTGGGATCTCGTTTAGCATGACGTTGCGCGCCGCGCGACGGGGATGCATTGCTCCGACGTGCAATTATTTCTAAGCGAATGGACACGGAGGTGCTTGCCGCGGAGTTACTTACGCGGAATGATCATGACACTTTAGCTTAGTTCAGCTCGTCAGGACGTTTAGAAACTTTCTCGCTTGTGTCTCGCGTCGATTGTGTTCGACGTCTGTCATAATTCGACGTGGATGTAAGCGCAGCTAATTGCGCTCTTGCAACAAGACCCGGATGTGACGTAGTATCAACTAATAAGGTAAAACTTTTGGTCAAATTACGCGGAGTTATATAGAGGAAGAACGACTTTCGCATTGCCGGTAGATCGCATTGCGCTCCGTTGTCTCGAGGTAGTTTTTTTTCTTTTTTTTTTTTTGCCTTGATATTCGCGCGGGAGAATGTCTAGTTCTAAAAAGTTTCGGCAGATAATTGGAAAGAAAACCGCAGAGAATCGCGCGGTGCGGTCGGAGATGTTGTTTCTGTTTCTTCGCTAAAGAATAACCATTCGGACTATATATACACAAAGCAGTAACAATGCTATCACGAATTGTTCGTGCTGGTTTTGCGCTTTGAATCCCCATTCTCTTTGTCTGCCATAATTGTCTTTCTAACGTCTTCGCAACTTTATGTATTTATCATTATACTTTATAATTGCGTGCGAGAAGATAATCTTGAACGGGAGAGAATTTGTTGCTTCTATAACTCGAATTGTTTTGTGAATATAAACAAATTTATGTAACGTGAAATCAATTAAAAAAAAAAACATTAAAATTCAGATTTAAATTAAACAATAAATTTACAATATTCAAAGGTTTTATTATTTTTTTGATTTTTTTGACAAGTGATAAACAACGTTCGTGGAAAAAACAATAAGTCACATTGTGGCCTAAATTGAAATTAGATTAAAAATAATATCGATGTGTATCGGCGCGGTGACTTGAAAGTTACACACGGCCGTTAGAGAGATTAAATTTGATTTCCGATTTGTCGCGCGCGACAGTAAAAAAAAACCCCGCGATCGTTCCGATTTGCCGGGTTTCGAGGAGAGAGTGCGCGAAGAATGGACGTAGGAAATCTGTGCGCGCGGTTCGATTCCGTCCGGCTTGTCGTCCGGAAGTCCGACGCGGAAGGCGCGGAAGCGAATCGTACATTACGCGGACGTCTGGCCGCGTTCAGGGTAACCAGTTAGCAGGACGGTAGACGCGGGGGTTGCGGGGGAAGAGGGAGAGAGAGAGAGCGTGTGTATACGCTTTAAGCTCCTTCCGGCTGCAGTTTCCGGTACGGAGGGATGCGACCGATTCCGCCCATTTCCATCGCCGGCGTATGTAAACGACGGCGTCGCTCGTGTGTGAGCTATTCCTGTTCTCCGCATGCACCATGGGGGAGGGTGAGACAAAGGCCAAAGCTGAAAGCGACGGTTTTGATCGGTAGAGAAGCAATTCGCTGTTGCGCGACTGTATCGCGTATCTCGTTGTCACGGACGAATGTTAATTAGCTGTGCTGCGGCAATAACGCTACTCAGTTTCGCGTTGCGAGTGTAGTACAGTTGTCTGTCGCGGGGATGAAACGCGCGGTCACGAACAAGCGGGCCAAAACGTATAAGCGGCGAGTCCGCGAAGAGAATTCGACGACCGCGCGATAAAGGACACAAGGCTTTTGCAAGGACTCGTCTTTATTTCCTGATGTCCGCGTGTGTATGTCGCAGAGAGACTGCGAGAGTTTCTCTTTGTGTGACGTGGCGTGTAATACGAAACGGCAATGAAGACGCGCGCAGGCGGGCGACACCGAGGCTTTTTCTATTTACGCGATTCCGCCGCGCTACCGGAAGCTTTTCCGCGCGCGCGCTCTCTTTTTCTCTTTTTCTGTCTCACCCGACTTCTCTCTACTCGCGCGCTCTCTTTTTCTCGCGCTCATCTCTCTAGCTTCTTTATTTTATCGCGCGCACTCGGATCTCTCGTTTCGCCCGCGGTCTTTTCGTCGCGAGAGAGAGAGAGAGAGAGGGAGAGAGAGGGAGAGAGAACCTTCGGAGAACAAAGCGTATCACGCGATACCGTGGAAAATAAAGATCGGGTTCGCCGCGTGCGAAACGCGATAGGACGGCACGCCGTAATTTTATGCGGCCGCGCTCGCGAGAGAAACAGCGCACTTCGGAGTCTCGGGGATGCCGACGGATAATCGCTTTTCCCAGGTGTTGCTCAAACGCAAAGTGACCCAAGACTGTGTGTGTGTGTGTGTGTGCTTTTTTTTTTAAACTAATTTGCGTGGCCTAAAAATGTAATCTCGCATATACCGCGCGAATAAATAGAAAAAAAAAAAACAAATTATAAAATAAGAAACGAGTTTGGAATATTTCGCCGGAGATAAATTCAACGACATGACATGAAGAGTACGAGGTTTAAGTATAAGCCACGTGTTTCACACAGAAAGAGAAACATTCCGGACATGTAACGCCTTTGAACACTCTTCACGTATTCGTGAAACAAGTTTTAGTAGTAAAACGGACGATTACGAATGTGTACTGCGGTTCTCTCTCTTTTTCTCTGCGCGCGCGCGAATAAGATATATTAATATTTATGATTTTCGAATTTAATGCTTCTCTCTCTCTCTCTCTCGCTCTTAAAATTCGTCGAAAAAGCTCTTCACGTTCCGTTGTCTCCGTTGTCTTCTTCCCTTCGGATTTCGTATGCAAATGGAGAACACGCGAGTTCGATACGTGACACGAATATGGTTGATTCGTGAGAGATAATGGAAGCGAAGAGATTTTTTGGTCCGCGCCGCGCGCGCAGCGGCTTTTATATTATCACGTGTCTCGTAACTTTCCACGTTGCGCGAGAGCTCTTTACCCGGTGGAGCTTAATCATCTCAAAAAGGAATATTCAGACTATAAATCTGTATTGAAACAACTTTGCGTTTTCATTTTAACATTCGTTTATTCATCGGTGTGTGTGTGTGCGCGCGCGCGCGCGCGCATAACGCGTCTATCAATCACTTTCATTTCCATTAGAATGTTTTTTTTTTTTTAAGCTTTTAAAAATACACGGCTTGTATTAATCACGCGTTTATTCCGCGCTTCCGAACGCGTTTCAAGACATATTTGCATTTTCCGCTCGAAAAGTTTTTGCGTACGTTTATATATTTCACCATGTGTAATCACCGAGTGCATTTTGCACGCGCGTTAAGCTCGCGCGAAGTTGCGGAATATAATTTTGCTCTGCGAATTCAAACGCGCGTCGAGTCTCTCGCCCGTTCGCGTACGCCCCGGAGCTTATTGTTTGCTGTATGGGGCAGGGGGGGAGGGATCTCTCTCTCTTTATATTGTTGATATCCGCGGTGTAACGATAGTTGCGCGGCGCCGCGGCATCAAATTTTCGTGGCTCCGCCACGGGAAGGAATTTCGCATCGTCAGTTTGCGGAATCACGCTTCCAACTTGGCTTCGTTCTTCACAGCGCTGCGCGCTTAGTAACAACAATATTATCCTACACCGCAGCCGGAAGTTTCCTTTAGAATAATATTCTTTGTTAAAATAATACACACACATACAGACACACACACGTACTATAGCGTTTTAACGAAATTGTGTCGGTGGCGGTACTTTAAGGTGGCGCTCTGTGTGTGCGGAGAAAGTGCGCGAGCGCGGTCGCGGACGTACACACAACATCGGTTCTCGCCGCACATTCAACGCTAATGTGGTTGACTAACACCGAGGTTTGCTCAACCGTGCGGTTTTCGCGCACAGAAACCGGGAGCGAAAACCGTCTATTTAAATCTGAAAACTTTCTCTTCTCATTTCGTTTTATTGCAAACTTCGATTGTGTGAGAATCTCGTTATGGGCTTGAAAAATTACCCAATAACACGTTAAACATTACTTCGATTCTGCAATCGTGCAAGACGCGAAATAACTGCGTTCGATAAGTGTAAAAAATATAAAAATAATCAAGTGTGTGTGTCTGTGTGTGTAACAGACGAAAGTATGTCGCGTGATGTCGCGCGGTAAAAAATCGCATCAAAAATCGTTTCTTTCCTTAAATGGGATTTCAGTCTCAAAGATTTTCAACTTCGGCTAAGCGCACGAAGCCGCGCGCTCGTAATCGAGATCGAGGGTAAAACGAGTTTCCGGGAAATGTAGATATTCCGCATGAGAACGCACGCGCGACGGCGATCCGTCCCCCAGACGGCAATACAAACGCGAATAGTACGGCGCGCGGTACTCGCGCTTCTCGCGTTTTCTACATTTAAAATGAGCGAGCCAAGAGTTTTGCATAATCGTTCGCCGATCTCCAGACGCGCATACGCGGTTAATACATTTTTCCGCTGTGTGCGCGCGCGCGCGCGTTTTTCCCGCGGGTCCTGCTATCTCCAACCGCGATATGACATCGAGAACGAGACGCGAGTGCTAAACGGAGTAGAATTGCCAATTTTGAGAGGAAAAGAGAGAGAGAGAGAGAGGGAGAAAAATGTTGGTTGAATTTTTGCCACAAAATTTTCCGGAAAGTCGGGAACCTCGAAATACCGTTGGGAAAAGCGATAATGTAATTGAAGAGATGTAATTATTACGGAAACAATAGCGCAATTGAGAAATTATCGAATAAATTCTGAAAATTTATGCGTCTAAAAAGAAGAGAGAATATACGCGTAAAATATTATCTTATCTGTTCTATAAATCGCGAACATAACCGTGCGATATCTCTTTTCATAAATACAAGAGAAATTTTTATTATTTAAGAGTTTGAATTAAATTTTCTGATATCATAATTTCTCCGATCGGCGGCAATAAAATCAAGCGCACGGAAATGGAAAGGGTTCGCGTTTTTGTCAATCGTTAATTTTTTATCTTTTTCAGAGAGTGTGCCACGAATAGTACGAAAAATAGAGACGGGAATATCGCAGAATTTAAAAAAGAGTGCATCCACTCTCGCTCTTCTTTTGTATTCTGGCGGAAAGATAGATTGTTCAAAAGAGTGTTCGAAAAAAAGAAAAAACGATATGTTGGCGTGTGTCGCACATAGTGGCTCAGAAATCGTTCGTTCTCGATTTCTGCTGGATCTCCGAGATTTCGAAATGGACGTTTTTTGTTTTTTAGTTTTTTTTTTTTTTTTTTTAGTTTTTGATTGTAACATTTGTGAAGAGATCTACGCAGCTCTCTTTTTTGCGTAATTCTCTTCTGTATATTAAATATTGTGATGATTGAAAACGCAAAATACATAACAGGTTTGCGAGAATTTTTTTTTTTTTTTTTTTTTTTTTATTAAATCTTCAGTATTTTTGAAACTTTGGATTTAATGAACAACATTGTCAG
>NW_018020767.1:192559-230091 GCF_002006095.1 Pseudomyrmex gracilis
TTTTTTTTTTTTTTTTTTAGTTTTTGATTGTAACATTTGTGAAGAGATCTACGCAGCTCTCTTTTTTGCGTAATTCACTTCTGTATATTAACCATTTTAATGATTGAAAACGTAATTTACAAAACTGTTTTTCTTTTATTTTTTTTTTTTTTTTTTTTTTTTTATTAAATCTTCAGTATAATTGAAACTTTGGATTTAATGAACAACATTGTCAGTAGTTGTACGAATACAAATACTGACTGACGTAAACACGCGAGATTGTTTGAAAAATGAAACGCGGTGGAAGAGAGAGAATTGGCGTCGCGCGAGCGTTCGATTTTGTTTCTGCGTCGCATCTAATGCCGCGATAGCGTGCTGCAATTTAATTCAAAAGATCGGAGATCAAAGTAGATTTTAACGCAGGCGCATGTGACGAATCGAATAACACATTTCACCACGCCAAATAATACAGAAGCTGTTTATTTCGATAGATCGATGTTGTTTTATATTCCTTTCTTGATTTTTTGCGCCGGAAACTCGCTTTCGATATTTCGATTAATTCAAAACTTTGTTTAATCTCTCGCAAAAAAGATGAAAAAAAAAAAGAAACAAATTTTGCGTGAAAATATTTGTCGTCGTGAAATTATGTCGTGACACGCGCGTCGTGTCTATATCGCTCTGTGAGTGAGTCCGTTGCGGGAAATTAGGTTGGGAAAAAAATGGAATGGCCTCTCTCTCTTCGTCGACGCGAGGTTTAAATTTGAATGCATTAACGTTGTTACCCGCAATTTTGCATAAAGGGCTTTCAAGCTTTTAACCCCTCACACATGTCCCGCAAACATATCCGGGAGAGAGAGAGAGAGAGAGAGAGAGAAAACCCGGCGCGCGCGCGAGTTTTATCGAGTTTGCGGTGAATCGCAAAAATTATCGCGCGCGCATTAAACGCGTTTTAATTTCTATTTGCCGACGTCCCTTCAAAAAGAAAAATTGTTTCTAATTAGAACAATCGGATTTCAGTTTTTTTTTTGTTTTTGTTTTTTTCCGCAATTATCTTTTTGCAAACATTCGAACGCGCAAATTGTTTTGCGAATATAATTTCTGCGAAAATTGCGTAAAACCGCCAGTTGCGTCTCATTTCGAGCGCGTGTGTCGCATTGGTCGATCGAGTGCGCCGTTCGCGCGAGAAATTTCGATCGCTCGCCTTGTGCGTTTACGCGTATGTCTCCTCACGTGCGGAGTGATCTCGATTACTCAACGATCGACCAATCAAATCGAGAAAAAGCCGCGAACGTGAGCGAACGTTTCCTCGCTGTTTAACGCTTTTGTGCATGCGAAAGACGTAATTCCAAGGACGTTCTCTCTTTCTGCATTTTTCTCTCTATCCTTCTTCCCCTACCACGTTCCGGCCGACCGGCCTTGGTTCCGCTCTGAAAATCCCACGAGCGGATCGCGTCGTTTTTGTCAATATTCACGAGACGCAATAGTAACGTGAGATTTCGCGAGCGCTATCGACGCGACGTTTTCTTCTCCGAGATGTACAGCAGAATATACGAGGACTCCCCTTGTTGCTACTCTTTTCGCGCCGCGTCACACGGCAAGGTTCAAAAGACGGGACGCAACGTGTCAATATCTTCGCGAACACATACCGGGGTTTTCCGACGAAATTCAAATCGTTGCGGATTTCGGTTTTCTACGTTCACGCGAGACTGTGAAAAACCTAATAAACGCGCTTCTTCGTCATTCCGAATTGATTGAAATGCGAGATGCACGTGTAAACTTGTAAGGTCTCGGTTGCAAAACACATACACACACACACACATACACACCGTATCTTTTCGCTTGACGTCGAAATCAAGGAGAATTCAAAAGTAATGGCCTTTGAAATTCAATGATTGGAAAAGTGATTTTCCGTTTGTGAGAGGCGGTGCGATTCAAATCGGGGAATCTCAAAGGAATGATTTAGCGAGATCGCTTTATATTAGTCACTTTTTTTTAAATCTGCATTTCGCGTATATTTTCGTACATGTACATTCGTCGGTTTGACAGAGAGAGAGAGACTGTGTGTGTGTATGTGTGTGTGTGTGTGTGTGTGTACGCGTGGAGTTTCCTGTAAAAAGCTCGATACATTTTACATTTGAATCTGCAAAGCGTGAAGTGAAAGCGTACGGCGGCGTGCTTTTCCGACGTGAAATATATTTTGAAAAAGAAATGCTTCTCTCACGTGGGAAGAGATTTCCGCTCTCTCTGTTTTATGACATTCTCTTTTTCGCATTTTGAAATATCATCGAGAGAGTGTCTTATACGCGTCGCATAAAACTGACGAACGCCGGCACATCAAAGTGATATTTATTAGACGCGTATGTCCCGCTGCGGATCGCGTGTTGTTCGCGAATGCTGTTTCACACGTCACGAAATGGTATCGTGACCTTTGAAAGTGCTTTTTTTTTTTTTTTTTTTTTTACGGTAACGAAACGCGCGTGACACATTCCGATATCTCGCGCGAATTGTAATCCGCATGAAAATTAGCGATGACAAGGTCGTCGCGCACGAGTCCCTTGGACGTAATCGAGTCACGCGAGTGCGTCGAGATAATCGGGGTCTTGATATACGCACAACATGCGACACGCGACATTATGAGACAGTTGATTGATAATTACCGATTCTTTTGTTAAAACGCAAAAAGATTATATAAAAGTTACACAATTTGTTTTTCTTTTATAACACAATCGATATTTTTTTTTTTTTGCAATTTTTTTGCGATATTAGACATTTCGCGCGCTTTGATGTTCTTGAGAGTTGGTAACCTTTCAGAAGGTTATCGTATCTGCTTTGGGTCGTTTATTTTCGACGCGCCGATGTGCGTCGAATCAAAGGAACGGAAACAAGATTGAATGGCGTAGTCTCGTTTACGATCGCGCGCGTCAAAGAGGCCTTCAAGATTCTTTCGAATGAAAGTCATACAAGTTTATTTTCCGGGAGCGTCGAGGAGCAAAAAGCGACTTGTGGTGGAAAATGTGCAATAAAACAAACGGAAAAGAGAGAGAGAGAGAGAGATCTCATTTCTTCTCATTTCGGCTGCTATATTTTCACGAGCTCGCGCGAACATTAGCGACTTCTTTAGTAAATCGTTTTCTCGGGAACGATATACTCCTGTTAAATCGAACTTATCGATCTGCGCGCTCCTCCCACCACGGAGACGCGCGCGAGCAAGACCGGGGATCGTCGCAGTCCGGAAGAGGGTAAGACGCGGAACGCACAAAAGAGTGTTCGGAAAACTTCCACCGTTCCACTTTTCTTCTCCACTTTGCCGTTACTTTATTTTCTCGGTAGGGAGGTGGCATCCGATCGAGCGGCGTCTTCTACGATAGAAGAAGAATGCTTGGATATAGTTGGGTACCGTATCTAAATCTCGTTTCCTTAATACAGCAAACGTGGTTACCGAGAACGGAAAACGTGCCAATTCTTTTCTTTTTTTTCTCACAACGTGATGAATTTGACGACTGTTCGTTTTGAAAGACAGCGAAGTTAATCTTTTGACATACAAAGACGTCTCGGATACGTCATGTGTTTTTTCTTATGTCATTATAAATATTGACGCGTCTCTCTCTCTGAGAGATGCAGATTTAATTTGCTTTTAACGCAGCTATAAAGCAAATATTATTACAAAGAAATGATTCTATAAAACAAAAACCAAATGTTAAGTTGAAAAGAAAATAGTATTCTTTGATTACATCGAGTTTCATTTAAAGAGTTTCAAGGAGCCACATATTTGAGGTTCTAAAATAATACGTATAAGTTTGATTTTTTGTGGGTAAATAAATTACTTTATTGAAAATCTACTTAGAGAATTTTATTGTACATATAATAAACTAAAAGAATATTTTTTTATGTTCTAAATGGCGGCGCATTTGCGGAGACCACAGAGTTTTGAACAGAAAACGAATAAAAATTTTTATTATCTACATATTATAATTCCCTTCCGATTTCAATAATTTTTACATATGTTATCAAAGGCTAGAGAAGTAAGAGATTCTTCAAAATATTGATTTTTTTTTTTAATGGCAGATATTTTTACAAAAAATTGCATTTTTTCCTTAAAATGTACTTATAAAAATGTGATAATTTATACACATCTAGAGAGTCAATTCACCCCCGATTTCACTAATTTTCACATATGTTATCAAAGTCATTATCCCGAGTAACGTTACAAAGGTTTTAAGCCGCGCTTGTTGTTTATTAAAAAGTTATTAACAAAAAAAGTACAATGAACAATATGCAATTTCTGAACACCATATATATGTTCTGTGTGTGTACACATGTATAGATTATACGCTTTCGTACTATGTTGTGTCCTAAAAAGTCGCTAGATTGTTTCTGTTTACTTTTTCAAATAAAATCTCCCTTGCTGTACGTTGTTGATGTTATTTTTTTAAATTCTTTCAAGAAAGAATGATTCATACATTTGTTTAAGTATATAGACACAGGAAAGTCAAGAGAAGAGGCGAAGCCACTCCCCTTACGGGAGGACGCATCCCTCCCCTGCCTACACACTCAAAACACGAAGAAAATGTACATGGGATCGAAAAATAAGAGTTCATTTATGAAACTTCTTTTTTTATAAACTTTTTAACACAAACAACGGAGCGCGGCCAAAAATCTTCATAATATTACTCAGGACAATGACCTCGATAACATGTGTGAAAATTATTTGAAATCGGAAGTGACTCCCTAGATGTAATTACCAAAAATGTTGATTGCAAAAAGAGTTTTCAATATTTTGAAAACTTACTACGTATTTTTCTAGACTTTGATACATAAGACAATAAAAATCTTTGTGAGATCATTTTTTATGGTCTAACGTCTTAATTTGTATGTTAAGAAGTTACCGGCAGCGTATTTCACGCAGGATAAAAATGTTCTTTTTCTATTATTTTTTTTTTCCAAATTCGTATCGATAACACGATTTCGTGACACTTTGAATAAAAGCAGTTAAAGAAAAAAAGACAAAGCGTTTCTTTGTGTTTTTCGTGCGTGTTCATGCCGGAAATCGTCAGTCTCCCGCGATGTTTTAAACAAGAAGTTTCTCTACATTTTCTCTCTCTCTCTCTCTTTCTCTCTCTCTCTCTCTCTCTCTCTCTCTTTCTCTCTCTCTCTTTCTCTCTGATTAGTTTTAGCGCGCGCACCGTTTTTAACACTCCAATCTTCAAGTTCTTTAAGTAGCAGAGCCGAGAGAGTTTTCAAGAAGTTAGACAAGAATTAATAACCACGTCGGTTTGGAAACTGCGAGCGCGGTAATCTCGATGTCGATATTGCAGTCGGCAGTCTTGTCAGCGAATTTTTAATTTCCGCGAGGTAGTCGCGATTACTTTGTTCGGTTTTATGATGAAAATATCACGGAGGCGCGGTAGTGTTTTATCATAGTATCTCTTCGCTCTCTGGAACATGTCCCCTACAGCGCAAATCAACAAACGACCAAAAATTAAAACCAAAAAAAAAAAATATTATAAGAAAAAACAATAGAATGACAATAGAATATAAGAAAAAGAAAGTGAATCTTAAGAGTGAAAAGAAATTACGTAATAAAAATTAAAACACGAAACGAAATACACAATACAAATAATAATCTTATTGATCTGTGACTGTCACGCAAGGTAACAGTGATACACGGCCTATACGCAATCAACAGCCACGTTCGAAGAACTTTATTTTGATCGTAGTCAGGCAGTTATATGTGGCGATCCGAAGTGAACGGTTGTGTGGCCCGAAGATATAATAACTTTGAATTCTCTATATCGTGAATTTTTCTAATAAGTAGAACACATGAAAAACGAGTTAGACAACACATTGTAGACTTTGAAGATTTTGCTACATATAAATTATTCCGCCTTTCGATACAAAACGCTCTACGACTTTAAATTTCTGTTAATAATCTGTGTACTGCTCGTCAAAATTTACGTGCGTGACGATCACAGACCAGTCACGTATAGTAAAGTGAGTTTGCTTTCCCGGAAGCAAATATGTAAAATATTATTCTGAAGAAATAAAAGTAAGTGGATTATACTCTATGACAAGTTTTCATAAAAGTTTTACGTATTTATAAAATACAATATATTAAAAAAAAGTATTTTAAATTTACCTAGCTTCCGAAGAGATTCAGACTGACAGTATAAATTTTTCAAATAAAAAATACGACGTGAACAACTTGCACTAAACAATCGGAACGATCGAGAAAGAGAGTAATACAAAAAATATATATTTTTCATGAATATTAATACATTATTAACAAGAATTTGAAGGACCACAAAGGATACGATAAAAAACAACTTTAGGATAAGAATAAGAAAGACATTGATCACTAAATGAACGACGATTAAGATAACGTGTTACCTACTATGTTTCCTAAAAACTTACAAATTTCAGGTGCGTATCACGTATTTGTATTTGTCACAACAAAAATTGTGTAATCAGAATTGATGATTTCAATGAAATTAGTTATAAAAATTAAGTATTATTATTTTATAACGTCCTGAGAACTTATTAAGTGTTGCACTTATGTTTACAGATTAAAAATGAAGATGACGTAATTAAAATTTATTTTTGTTATTTATCATCTGTCGTATGTCACATTTGTAGCATTTCTGCAATCTACCAGTTGCGGTCTAAGCATCGATTATAAAAAATTATCTAAGCATCGATTATAAAAAATTATTTATTACGCGTGAAAAACATGGAACGTGATAGGCGACATTTTCGACATTTATTACTTTTTTTCTTTGATCAGTCCAAACCAATCACAACCGCTTACAAAACCATGAGGAAAATGTATCCTGATTCTGCACAAAGTTATTCTACATGCGCAGAATGGTTTCGCCGATTCAAAAAGGGCAATTTTGACTTACAAATCACATTCTTAAGTGCAAACCAAATTGTTACAAAAGAATTGCGGAAACTTTTAGATGAAAATCCATATCTAACACAAGTAGAAATGGCTAGACAATTAAATGTTGCACAAAATACTATTTCGAGATATTTAAAAACCATGAGATCAAACCAAAGAAACCAGGTTGACTTAACTAGTCAAATACGTTGCACTACGTGCGTTTCACTGCTTTCAAGACACAATAAGCAAAAGCACTTCCTGGATAAAGTTGTAACTGGAAGTGAAATGTCGATATCTTACGATACTCATAATCAGCCAGGAGCAAGTACATATAAGGAAAGCAAAATTAAGCTCTGCATTTGGTGGGATAATAAAGGTGTTATATACTACGAAGTGCTACAATCACATGAAGATGTTATCAGCCGCTATTCACAACAACTAAATAAATTAAAAGAAGCATTGGCCAGTAAACGACCGCAAAAAGCAAATGGGAGACGTAAAGTGCTTTTGTTGCACACATATTTTGCTCAGCTACCTATCCTTAAGTCCGTGACAAAACAGATATTGGATTTTGGATGGGAAGTCTTACCCCANCCCGCGGAATCTCTTGACATTGCTCCATCTGAGCGTTACTTATTTCCACGACTGGAGAGCGTTAAAAACAAACAGTTTCAAACTTTCGAGGAAGTTAAAAAATGGATCGATAAACGAATTCATTCAATAAACAACCTTCCATCGATTGATCATTTTGGAATTTGCTTATTACCACAAATATGGAAAGAGTGTGCAGCAAGTAAAGGAAACTAAGTAAAGGAAAACGACCGAAATAAAAGGCATTAATGTTTTACTACATGTGTTTTTTTTTAGCAAAANGTAAACACAAAGAGTAACAGTTAGGCACAAATAGGTTATCGACAGTTTGTATTTTATTAGTAGGTATATATAGATACCATCGCAAGTTTTCGTCTCTTATCTCACTTAATTGAATCTTATCTAGTGACTCAGTCCATTTCGCTATAGTGCCTTGAGAGCGATGGTGATTCTTACCGTGCACAAGCAACGCCATTCCAATCATCACGCCAGCTCTGCATCCGTCTTTGGACATTGCGCTTTGAAGAACGTATGTGTGCAAGTGGAAATCGCATAGAAAATTGCATCAAAAATAATTTTGCTTTATAAAACAATTCTATATTCTTCTATACTACTGTCATTGTGATATTTGTCGACGGTTTACTATTTTAAGAGACAGGACGATTTGTTATTAATTAATATTTGTTATTAAGTCTATTTTTATACTTTTATTTATGATTATACTTTTATTTGTGATTTTGTTCGTTGAAATCTTGATTTCTTCGTCACACAACTAACTACAGCTAGTTCAAACATTCTTCATACAGTGCACTAATCACCATTGATGTTTATTGTACATAATATACCTTATTTTATGTTATATAATAATATTACGTGTCAAGTAAGTACACATAACTAATGTGATATCGATATTTGTATCAAATGATGTAATACTTCGAGGTATTTCTATCTCATAAGATAGGAACATTAGATATATAATGTTTTCATTGTACCAACTGTATATTTTTTATATACTTTGCAGTAAAACTGCAAAAGAGCGGAAACATATGTCAATTTNAAATGTAATTGTGGTCTCTATAACTTCTTAAAGTTAAGAAGTTTTTACTCTCTGTATTAATATTTTACTTGCATTAATAATTTTGAAAGAAATAGCTTTGTTTTTAAGCACAAACAAAGAAATTATTATATGTAGATAGAATAAGATGTAATAAAACATACATTGTACAAACAGTTTAAATTTCATAGAAAATGATGGTAATATTAAATAGTCTGTTTCAAAATAAAGATCTGATGGTAATTTTTTGGACGAAATATCAACTAACAAACGTGCGATTAGAAATATCTGCTACAATAAAATAAACATATATTTATTAATCGAAGTAACAGGAAATCTGTTTTTTCGACAATGTATTGTAAACTGTACAGCTAGCAGAGATTATCTCTTAATTAGTGTACTTTTTTTTTGTATTTATATTTGTTTCAGATTTTTAATTTATTTCGTTTCTTGAGTATTATTTGAACAAAAGAATTTTTTCTGATTCACGATATGAGCAAGTGAATATAAGAATGCGTGATGCAAATGCGTTGCCGACACGATTTCTCGCTGGAAATAAATTCGCGAAAAGACGTTTAAAATTTACATTCGAATGCCCGATGGTTTCGGGATGCTTCAGTTCGCAAAGCGATATCCTTCCAAAGGATCCCACGCAGTTTCTTTTGCGGAGAACGGATTTTTGAATCGACTTGGAAAACACAATACAAATGATAAAGAGTAACCTTATTGATCTGTGACTGTCACGCAAAGAAACAGTGATACACGGCCTATACGTGATCAACAGCCAAGTTCGAAGAACCTTATTTTGATCGTAGGCAGTCGTATGTAGCGATCCGGAGCGGTTGTGTAGTGCCTGTAGATGTAATTCCTTTGAATTCTCTATATCGTGAATCTTTCTAACAAGTAGAACATGAAAAGCAACGAGGTAGACAATACATTGTAGACTCGGAAGATTTCGTACGTATATACATTTCGTACATAGAAATTTTTTCGTCTTTCGATAAAATCGAAAGGCAAAATCTCCACCCCACGAAATCTCTTGACATTGCTCCATCAGAGCGCGCGTTACATGTTCCCTCGACTGCATACTGTTAAAGTCAATTAGTTTCAAAATTTCGAGGAAGTCGAAAATAATGAACCGATGTACGGATTGATTCAATAAACGACTGTCCATCGATTTTGAAACAACTTGGAAGTTCCTCATTACCAAAAATATGGAAGCAGTGTGTAGCAAGTAAAGGAAAACAAGTAAAAGAAAACGAGTGAAATACATCATTTTTTTTTAATACATGTGTTCTTTTTTTAGCACAAAGTAAAACTTAAGTGTGTAACAATTAGCACAAATAGGTTACCGACAGTTTGTATTTTGTTATTTATAGATATCACCGCAAATTTTTGTCTCTTATCTCATCTAATTTAATCTTATCTAGTGACTCACAATTAGTCAAATTCGATCACATTGTTTGATAGCGATCGTGAGTTTTAGCGAGGACAAGCAACGTCGTGGCGATCGTCACGAACACACTGGATGTGCGATTTTTCGAAATTGCGCTGTCGGGCACGTATGTGTGCAAGTGAAAATCGTATAGAACTATGTTCTAAATAATTGTCTTTGGTAAGACGATTTTATACTACCGTCAGTGTGATATGTATTGACAATTTAAAATCTTAAAATCTTAAAATGGAGGACGATATGTTTTTTCGCGAGAAATATTTTTTGTTTAAGTACAAACAAAGAAAGTATTATACGTAGTTATAAGTTGTAATGGAACATACATTGTACAATCTAAATTTTACATAACAATAATGTTATTAATACAAAAATACACAAATTTTACATAACAATATTGTTATTAATTCATAACGTATTTCAAAATAAGATCTTGTATAATTGTTTGGAAAATTCATCAGCTGTCAGACTTTTACAATTAAGAATATCTGCTACAATAAAATAAATTATATATTTATTAAATAAAGTAAACGGAAAAACTATTTTTTCTCGATGATATAACGTAAACTGTACAACTAGCAGAGATTATGTCTTAAGTATTTTACTTTTCTTTGTATGTCTTATTCTTCGGTGTTTTAATTTTATTTCATCACTTGATCATTATTCGAACAAAAGAACTTTTTATGACTGTCGTTTTACTGTCAATTTCACAATTTCCGTTCATGTCCATAGTTTTGGTCACATATTTTGATTAAGCAAGTGACTTTTTTTAATTATTTAAAGTAGCCATGTTTTGTACGTCTTGTAGAGTCACGGACAATTTCTATGATTTGCATTGGTATGCGAATAGTGTAACAGTTTCTATGATTTGCACTCGCGCGCGCGCGTATGCGAATAGATACTACGTAAAAATGAAAACCAGCGTTGTGTATCTCGTCAAACTGTGCGACCGCGCACAATCAAGATGGACTTTTGCGTATCGTTAGATTTGGAACGAAATATTCGCTTTTGCGGAATATTTTTTCTAAATAAACTGCACTGATACATATCGGACAAAAAAGGACATATCGGGGCCAAAGTACTAAAAACAAAAAGCAAGTATACACAAGTACATTACTTTCGCAAATTTGTAATTTAAACGCGATCAATTTTCAGTTCAAATTTTTATTCGGTTTATTTTTCAGCTGCAGCGCCGTTTCAATTATTAAAAAAGCGGGAGTGACTGAAATGGCTCGCGCATGAAAGGAGCGCGTTTCGTTTCATTTTACATTCGGGCTCTAATGGTTTAACCCCGGAGCAAGCGAGTCGCGCGCAATCACATCGCACGCGACGAAACGTATTATGAAAGTCATGCGACCGAGGGAGACGAGGCGCGACTATCTCGAGAAAATCAGGGCATTGTTGAATTGTCGCTGATACGTTGTAAAACTATCACGCGACCTTTTTACGGTATACAAAGCACACAAAACCGACGATGAGAGAGAGTCTTTCGCTCTCTCTCTCTCTCTCTCTTTCTCTCTCTTTGACACGAGCCGCTATTTTTTCCTTATCAAACGACTGTACATCGCGCGGTCGATTTAGTACACCTCACCGATATGTCACACCTTTAATACACATATATTTCCCGATGAGATCGCGCGTCTGCGAAGTTACTGAAATCGAAGAGATTCGTCGCGCGCGTCAGGGAAAGGGCCGCGGAGAGGGAGAGTAGAATATGTACGTCGTCGTTCGTGCCTATCGAAATCCAGCTGTCGAGCGTTATATCGCGCGTTCGCCGGGCGAAAGAGCAACGTCTGCCGGAAAATGAGGAACGACCGGGCGCGCGTAATATCCGCGCGCACGACTGAAACGCGCGGAATATGCGCGCCAGAACACTTCTGATGCATTGACTCGATTTCGCTCGGATGCGTTCAGTTATTTCTCTCTCTCTCTTTCTTTCTCTCTTTGATGCGCCAGTTTCACGGATAATATTTTTCGAGAGAGGATTCCTTTCTCTTAAATAATAAAAACCGGGAAAGGGATCACGGCTGTGTCGTTTCTGAATTTTATACCGTAATATCGCCCGACCTCGTTGTTTCGCTTTTTAGAAGCGACTTGCAAGCGACACGAGGAGAAAAAAAAAGAATTTAATCGCACAAAATAATATCTCGATTAGCACTTAAAATTAATGCGGTGTTCTGCGCGTCTCACTTTTATCACTTTTCTTGCACGTACATGTGTACATGCAAGGATATATTTGTAGTTACTTTTCTATTTGAAAACAGAGAGAGAGAGAGAGAGAGAGAGAATGAATGAATGAATCAATGAATGCTTTATTTGTATCGCGCTCTGGGATGACATCCCCTAAAGCGCAGAAATAACAATATAATTTACAATAATCATATAGAATCAAGAACATATGAAAGAAAGAAAAACTCAAGAAAAATAATAATAAAATATAAACAAAAAAGAAAAGAAAAGATAATAAAAAATGATAAACGAAAAACAATATAAAATAACAGGCTAGTTGACAAAAATAGTTAATTGTTCTGCATAAAATGGCTATGAAGCCTCGCCTTAAATATGTCTAGACTAGTTGTCACGCGTATGTGAGAGAGAGAGAGAACGCAATCTCATCCTAAATGAACATTACGTTCTGCGTGTTATCTTTGCTGCTGCGATAATTTGTAGCATCTGTATCAAAAGCGACGCTCATAATGCTCTCCAACGAAAATTTGAACTTCCCTAATGAGATCTACAACATTTTGAGTAATGATCTCGATACGTACCTTATTAATACACGTGATGCGAACTCGCAAACAAACAAGCTCGGATATTACTGTCCCAGCTTCCCCGCGGCTTCTCGTCTCATCGTATTGAATTACCGAGAATATTATTAGCCGTGAACCGACTCGCAATCGTCTGACGAAACGAGCGAGAGAAATTTTGAAGATGACCCCTCGAGAACGGACTTTAATGTAATAAGTTCGATGATTCGTGTGAACAGCGGTCTGTCCGTACAACAGAACGTAGTTTCTCGCAAAGAAGCTTTAATCTCGAATGGTCATTTTGTTGATAATATTTGTATTAAACTCCGTCGCTTTTTGCAATTGCAATCGCCCCTTCAGCCGTTAACTAATTAAAATATCGGCATCTCTCTCTTTCTCTCTCTCTCTCTCTCTCTCTCTCTCTCCGGATTCAATTCCAAAGATCAAAGCGACCCTCTTGGCCTCTGTGCAAGCGGTGCCTATCAAGAGCAGAAAGGGAGCCAAGCTCACCTACGATATCTATCAAAGAAGACGACCCCGAACTTTACGTAATAACAACTGCGCGACGCTTTGACTAATTATTCCGACGTGCGCCTTATTAAGGTGCATCGCGTAAGTTTCGCAAACAAATTAGGCTTGCGTAACGTCGCTCTCTCGCGCGAAAGCAGCAAGCGCTGCTTCGGCGGCTTCCCGTGAAGCGCGAGAGAAAACGGAATGGATAACGACGCGCGAGCGAGAGGCGCGCGCGGATTTCTCAAACGAAAATCAGCCAGTCGGATCCGATATACAAATCCGTCGATCGTACAAGATGCCGACGATCGCTGAAGATTCTCCGCCGTACGTAAAGCGTCGTCGGGACTACGTTCGAAGATCGATCAGACGAGGATCAGAGCGCGGCGTCGTTTTCTTAAGAGGGTTTGCGGAAGAACGAACCGATTGATTACGTAACCCGTCGTGTGCGACCCCCGTCTCGTAAGCTACGAAAGCACTCCCGGAACGCGCGCGTTCCGCGTCTCTTCGCGCAGTTTGATGGAACGGCGGGATTAGAGAGGCCATTGTCTCACGTTACCCGCCCGTAGACACCGACAAATCGCGCAAACACGTCGGCACGAATGCGCTTTGTTGAGTGAGCTTTGTGATCGAGAACCCGGGGGAGGGAGATCGAGAAAAGACGAGACTCTACGAGCGCGCGTGACTCGCGTCTTCTCCGTCTTTACGTTGCGACGAGAAAAGTGACTCCGGAGCAAAGACTCCGCTTCTGACAGTCGAGTCTGCTCTCGATAGATCAAAAGCTTTTTGAACTGAAGATTTGTTTAACGTGAGGAAAAATTGACTGATTTTTTTTTTTTTTGATTTTTGCAGAATATGAATTTTCGCGGAGAGCGAAAGTCATCGAAGATGACGGTTTGATTTCCGATCAACGACGATCTCGTGTGAATTAGTTGGTCAAACTCTTGTTTGATGAGCGACAGTATATATATATATATATACCAGCGTCAACATATACCGGCTTTGCCCACTTATCGGAAGCTGGCGTAGCAAGATGAGAGAAGGGGGAGATAGACGAAACTTTCGTAATTTGCTCATTCGATTTACGGGAGGGAATAGACCGAATATGACGGATATCCCAATTAAGCGCGGCAATCTCTCGCCGCGAATTCTCGATCCGTTCCCGAAAAACTTCCCGTAAGGGTAATAAAGATTCGTCTTTGCTGCGGAAGCTCTCGTTCAAACTTTCGTTATTTTTGCTTCTCTCGTTACTCAACGTGAGCGCCATAAAGAGGAATAAGAGGAACAGGAGGAATGGAGAAAAAAAGCTAGTAGAGGTCGAGGTCGTTTTAATTCAATTTTGTCCGTCGCTTTTTGTCGGTAATTTGTAAAAATTACGTAAAATGCAAAACTTCAAAATAAATTTGCTTTGTGATAAATCAAATATATCGAAGAAAAAACGGTGAAATATAAATTATTGTTAAATCACATTCTATTAAAATATTTATACGTTTTATTTTATTGTATTATTTTTTTTTATAACGTATATTTTTCTCGGAATTTTTTTTTTTTTTTTTTTTTTTTATTTATCACAAATAATATGATATAAATGTGATAAAGTATACGGACGAAAGAGGATATTCGAACAGGTGTCTGTGTTCCCAAAACTGAAGATGTATTTACTGTCATAAATAAAACATTACACAACTGCGCGGGGTCTTCATAAATTTTACGAGTTATTCTCCTCTCAGGCGATAACCCCCCGGGGTTTGACCCCGAAGATTCCCGCGCGGTCGAAATTTAACTTAAGCTCTGAACCGGTATACCTCTCGCGCGGATTAAGCCTTCGGACAACGAGTTCAAGCTCGCTGCGGAGAGCTTCCCTCGTTAATGTGAATAATCCAGTATTGTGACCGAGCCGACCTCCGGATGGTAAACACGTCCATCGGGAGCGACCCATCATGCGCGACTCCTAGCTCGCGAATCAAACCTTAATCGCCTTTCCCATACATTCGTTGGCGTTAACAGAATCAACGAGAGTGGTACAGCATCGCGCTTAAAAGTTTTGCGACCGCAGAAAGGAAAGAGACAAGAGAGAAACAGAGAGAGATAGATAGATAGATAGATAGATAGAGAGAGAGAGACAGAGAGAGAGAAGCAACGTTGTTGTCGCAGCGATGACACCGACCCGACCGGGGACATCGGGACAGATTGGTCGGGATATTCTTGGACGTTATACGACGCCACGTTGGCGACGTCCAATTAACGTTCGTTAGGACGGCGCAGAACGTCGAGAGAGAGAGTAATTAACGGTATTAGCCGTGCCGAAGCGATCGAGGGAGACATATCCCTCCGGTTTCTCTACTCGGGTCCCACCACGTACCATGAAGTCGAATAATGATGTTCTCTTGCATCGAGAGACGCCTAAGGCCGAGGTAGCTCACGGACCGTCGAACGTCACAACGCGGCGCTGCCCGGACCCGCAACGGCGCGTCCTGGCGTCTATCTCTCTTATTGTATTGGACAACCGTGCCCGGTTTGACGTGTACACAACTACATCCGGTTCGCAAATAGAAACGCGCGCCTCCCGCATCCGTCCCGTCCAGACGCAGTGACGCAAAGTCAACGCTCGTGTCGGACAACCGCGATTCCCAAGATCGATTGTTACCTTAGGATAAGTGAATTACGCTTTGAGCGTATTGCGGGAGGACCGAGTCGACGACGCGGTCGACATTCAAATTAGATACTAAAGAGCCGTTTCCGGGAGGGAAGATTAGATAGATCCTTAACAGAGACGAGCACGAGACGAGATCTTCTCGCGATGACGACGTTTAACGTCGCAGAAACACAAGTTGGAGATCTCGGAAGCGCGATACGTACACCGAAAAAATTATATTCTTGTAAGTAGAAGATTTTATACTTAAAAAATCTTCTTAAAGATTTTAGATGATATTCTTCTGAAACTAAAAATATATTCTTTATTTAAGAATACAGTCTTTTTCGATAGTGAGATATATATATGTTTTTCTATAGAGGCTTTTTATATTCTAATCAGTATATATTCTTATCAATATTAATATTTAGAGGATTTTCCTCTTAAAATAAGAAACTCTTCTTGGCGCCTATTTTAGTATAAAATATACTTAAAGTGAGTGGGATATCTCCTCAAAACAAGAATACAATTATTTCGGTGTAGAGTTGTGCATAATTAATTTTACGAAGCGCGTTAATAAACTTCTTGGATCTTACGTACGGTAGTTGAGCGCAAAATTATTGATCGAGAATAAAATATCTAACGAGGTCTCTCGTTCGAACGAATCTGAGCAGCTCGAAACCTGCGCGGGAACGATAGTTATATGCGCGATCTTTGCGCGCAAAGGATTACGCGTCGCAAAATTTATCGTGACTTATTCGCGCGACGAATAATTTACAGACTGCTTGCGGCGTATCGAACTGACCGCCATGCGATGGTAAAATTACGCCACGTACGTAGCTACACGGCCTCTCGTTACAACGCGCGTAATTTAATTCTTAATCATTTGGCGAGTTCACGCACGGCGCCATTGAAATTTTCCGATAAATCGGATTATCGGTGGCAGCGACTGAATTTTTTTCCCTCCTCCTCCCCCTCCCCCCCAGAAGAAAGATTGACGTGCGCGCTAATGAACCGCGATTCATAAATTAATCTCCTCTCTCCCTATCGCTCGTCGGCGAAAGCAAAGACATACACGCTTTTACGCACCGACGTATCGTTAACTAACGTTTAATACTGTTTTAATACCTGCAACGCGTCTGCAACAAGATCGCGGGAAAGACTTGCTGAGAGAGCGCAGCACACACACACACACACACGTGTGTGTAAATTTCGCGGCGCATCCCGCGATGTTTAGCGCTGAAGATCCTAAGCGAGCGAAACGCGCGCGGCGGGGAAACGCGGAAAATGTTATCAATTATCGGTGATGTAATAGTTTGCGTTTGCACTTTACGCGCGAGCGGATGAACTTTCTTCATTAAAATGCCTGAGTCAAGAAAAGCGTCGGGGGGGGGGGGGGGGGATGCCACGATGAGGCGCCGGCGGCTTAATGAGAAATAAAGCTCGCGCGCAACGCGTCGGCCGTTCGTTGCGATCGGACGCGTGGGGCCGAAAATTTATGCAAAATTCGGAGAGAGGGCAATTTCGAGGGGATGATTTTGAGAGATTTTATAGTGGTACGCTCTTTAAATGAAACAAATAATTTCGAGGCAGAGGGGATGTGCGCGCGCGTGTGAAATTAAATCGAATGCTTTCAATGCGCGTCAATGAGTTACGAGTCGGATATTGTATCTAAAGAAACGCCACGATATCCAGGTTTTGCGCAACGCACAATTGCACGAATTCACGCGCGCGCAATTGTTCACTTCGCGACGATTATAAATCTCCTCGCGTATTAAACATTACACGTTATTTGTCACAACATAAATTATATATCGCGATGTCAAACGCTATTCGAACAAAGTGTCGAACACAGTATTTCCACACACACACACACACACTCACTCACACACACACACAAATATCGCGGCGCACGTTAATAATTGCATTTGCAGCAAACACGAAGATAAAAACTGCACAAAAGCGCGTTAGCATTGTTCTCTGCGCGATATATCGCACGTTTAATTATTCATTTCTGCTATTTAACATCCGATAATTTAATATGTAAAGCAAGCTCGCTCGTACAAGTTCACATTGTTCTCTCGTTTGCCAATTGTCTCCTCGTTGTTGAAAATCTCTCTTCTCACGTGTCACATTTAATTCGACGCGACAATTATGCCGGAGGACTGGCCTTACACTCGTGTCGGTGCCTTTAATTATTGGAAAACATCGTTTTTCAATAAAATCGTACTCGGATCAGAAAATTGCTTTAATTATTTCTCTAATAACGAGCTAATCAGGGTTACACGGTCACATTTCCACGCTGTCGTCAACCACCGACGTTTAGCGATCATTAAGACAACTTATCTCGCTAATAACGTGTGTGAGATGTTCGAACTGTATGTATTACATCCTATCGCGGCAAAGTGCCCAGGCGCATCAGCGCAAAGGGTTAATACGATGTTTCGATCTTCTACACACATCGAGGATGGAGGGGGAGGATGGGCGCGATAATTTCCCTGTGACGCGGTCCTCGGGGCGCGGCAAAGAGGATTACGTCGTCAACGAAGGAGAGATAACGTCGTCAACGCGGAGCCGCTTAAAGCGCAGCTTCGAACAACCCTTCGAATAACCGGCTTTTCAACCGCCGGACGCGCATACCCACCCTACCGATACACCGGCGGCTTGGGCGACGTAACTTTTCTCTTCGAGAGTTCCGCATTCTAATATTATTCTCAGCGGAAGCGACGTAATCGACCCCGAGGGAAAAGAACGACCGTGAGGAAGAAAAGGGGTAACGTTGCCGCGTGTGACTCGGCGACGATGCCGGAGAGAGAACATGCGCGCCTCACGCTTCGCGTCCGAGCAAATTGCGCGGAATCGTTTAATTTCCTTTGCAAATGGCAGAAACCCGGTGCGGAAACTGGTTCCGTTTCCTAACGGCTCTTATTCCTCCCGTGACACAAAGTTCCAGCGCTCTCTCTTTCTCTCTCTCTCTCTCTCTATCTCTCTCATTCCGTCCAGCGAATTGCGAATATTCCATCGCGCCCGGTTGTTTCATTCGTATAACCCGACGTCGTCGTCGACGTCGCATCCATTCCTCCTCCCGGGGGGGAGGGAGTGGAAGCAAAGCGAGCGCGCGCTGGCGGTGGGACATGAATAGCAAACACAAATACATAAGTTTCGAGACGGACGCGGGGAATATTTGCCAGTTATCAGAGGAAGAAACTTGGAGGTCCGCGAGCGGTAAATCATATCTCGTTCGTGCGATTTATCGCATCGACGCTTTGGCACTTTCAAGATTTTCGTCCGAGGACGGGAGGAAAAGAGAAGCGACGCTCTTGAAGTTATTCAAAGGCGACGTACGCGCAGACATGAGAATATATTGAGGATGTAAGAGGTATCGACGGCGGTGTTCCTCCTCTTTTGAATATTCACACAACTCGCGAAAAATGTACGGGCGAGTTTCGCGATTATTTGAAAGAGGGAGTTTGAAATAAATTGACGGTGAATTTGTTATGTAAATAAATATGTGCTGCGCGCGCGATCAAAAGAGAGAGAGAGAGAGAGCACATATGAATCAGAATATTGAAAATTGCGATACGTATTTGGTCGAAGAATACAACTTGCGAAGAATACAACTGTGTATTTGTTTTTTTTTATCGGGAAACCTTACGGTAAAAATTACAATTTGCGAGCAAATTAAACACTGCAGTTAAATATAAGTAAATTGTGAACCTAAGAGGGATATAAAGTTGTATTTTGTTTTGCTATCAATTTAAAGTCATCGATTATTGAACGGTCTAAAATATACCGGAAAATAAATTTTTTTACTTTTACGTCGATTTTTCGCTTTTCGAAACATCGAAAAGCGAAAATTGAGAAATTAGACTGCGCTTAAATAAAAAAAAGAGTTTGCATGTAAATTTTACGTCGCAAAATTGCTGAGAAAAGCAAATTTCCCATTAACGAGGCGCAACCTATTGGAACGGCGCGTACAATAGAATAATTAGCGAACTCTCGCGCGTACTCTCTCATAGTCGTAATGTAGTCATAGCCGGAGCGGAGAAGATACCAGTTGGTGTTTGCATTCTATTTGGGTGGCGCTGTAATTTACATCGGTTATGTTTGCCGCATGCGGTTCTGGAATACATTGCGCTTGCGTTTCGCGCATATTGACGTCTTTCTCGCGAATGTAAATAATTCCCATTGAGATGTAACGTAATTGTTCCGGGTGCTGCTCTTACACAGGTGATCTATCGTATTGCACCTTCGCGAAATGAAATGTTCGCGCCAACAATTAACGTTACCTGCAATTAGCTTGATGAAAGACTATTTGTTTATCGCGCGCAATTGTCGCGTTCGCAGGACTGCTCCTGAAATCTTCCGCGCGCGTTTTGTACACCGTCATTACGCTTGTTTGAGAAAAGAAATCACATGTAAGATGATATATATAAAAATTTTATATATAATAATAATTATATATATTATTATATATATAATAATCATATACATATATATAATAATAATATAATAATAATAATAATAATATTATATAATTATATATTTCTTTACTTTTATAATAATAATTATATTTCTTCTTACGAGAATGTAGTTCTTACAAGAATTCACTCGGCAAATGTGAATTTATCATTTATAACACGTGCGGCGTGTTTCTTGGTAGCCCTCTTTCTGGTTTTACATGACTAAAATATTGCACGCCGTCCGGAGTTAATTGGGTCACGAATCCCTCGGCCATTTATAAATACCGTTTACGTTATGCGGCTCTTCCCGTATTGCGGAGCGGGGCGATTATTTAGAGACCACTTCACTTCGCGAACACTACATACATTTTACCGGACGTAAATTTTTCTGTTTTTTTTGTTTTTTTTTTGTTTTACAAAATCCTACTGTTTTAATCCGTTCGCGGCAGGTGGGCCAATCTGTGATTAAACATCGGCTCTAATTGCAACTGCCGCGTTTCCGTATAGATTTTGCCGCAGCGCGTTTATTTCGCGCGATAATAACGCGCGACCATCACTTAATTCCGTCGAGAGGCACGACATATTTTACCGTCGAGTTATGACGATCGCTTAATTTTTAGGTCAACTAAGTCAGCCGTATTCTCGTGCAAATGCACGGGAGCCGTAGGCAGAAGCGTGGGGAAGAGGGCGCGGGAAGAGAGGGGAGGGATAATATTGGCGCCGTGCCTATCATCGCCCAATAACCCGGTTCCGACTATTACGAAAACCGGAACGCGATAGCGCTGAAGTGGCATAAAGCATTTCGCATACTAGCTCCGGATGATCCGTTTGCGGCCCGTGAAAAAAGAGATCGTCCCATTTTTCTCCCGCGCGTTGTACACTTAGGACATTAGCGGTCGGAAACGCGTCGTAAAATCGACCGAGAGAGCACCATCACTTTTCAGGAAATCGTTCGTTTTCGTCGAAAATAAATTCCACGGTTTGTTTATTGATTTCAAAGAGACGAAATATATGTATACACAAATATAAAAGAATATACATGGAGCGAGAGAGGAGAGAGAAAGAAGATAAGATATGGTTTTGTTTGTTAGGACAAACACTCGGGGAAAATTCCCTCAAGCGCAATAAACAAGAGAACATTAATTTAAAAAACAAAAAAACAAAAATAACACAAATACAAGAAAATATGAATAACGCGTATATGTATATAACTGAATATGTGTAAAATGAATACTAATATTGAAAAATGCAAAAAAAAGAAAATAACAATAAATGAAAATGAAGAACAAAATAAAGATGGAAATAAAAATACAAATAAAAACAAAATAAAATAAAAATAGAAATATCACAGTAACAACAACAACAACAACAACAAGATTAATCATCGGACGCCAAGAATAATTTAAACAATATTGTTCTAAAAGAAAAAAGAGAGAGAAAGATATGTTGGAATAGTTTTCAGCGTTTCCGTCACTTACGGTCTTTTCTTGTTATTTTCTCTCCAATTCAATTATGACAAGGTGATGCTCGAATTAACGTGGTTGTCGACACGGGACAACACGATAATTAAAACGCGTCTCTTCTTCTTTCTTCTGAAGTTTATCCTCTCGCGAGAGAAACAACAAGAGCGGTCGCGATCACGTAGACTACGCGGTATGTTTACAAAATAGCGAAACCACCGTGAAGAATTTTTATCCCGATCCTGAAACTCGCGTCGTTGCGTACGTCAGCGCGACGTGCAACAAATGAGAGAGCGGCATCATCTTAATCCTTCTTTCGTTTGATGAGCGTTTAACCGCGAAGAATCAGTAAAACACGGAAAAGTGTACGTAATACGCGTCGACGAACGAGCGAATAATTCTGCGCACGGTGAAATTTCACATTTCTATTTGTCAAACAATTGACAACCGAGCGCGCTCGTCGCGAATTGACTTAACTCCGTTATTTTCAGCGCAGTAGTGTAAGCGCCACCCGAAATATCCAATATCGAATTCGGGATCGGTTCAAGTAGCTTTTGAGTGGTCGCAAAAACAAAAAAAAAAACTGAACAAAGGACTGAGTAAAAGTGTCTGAAATGTCATTAGTCAGTTTATCCATTTTTAATATTTCTAATTTATTACGCGCGTTTTATACGAGATCTGTGTTTAACGTGTCGCGACAAAAAAATTGCAAACAATTTATTAATCAAGGGAATTGTAGTAGTGGCTTCAAAATGTCAAACTAAAGTGATAATGTGTAATATTGATTTCTATTATTTATTAAAGTGATAAGATCAGCCAGTAGTATAGAAATAGTTCCATTACGACTTTGCGCAGTTACAATTACGTGACAGTAATTGTCAAGATTTATTTATTTCGTACGTTTTTACGTGATTTTCAACATGACGCTATTCTTGACACGCAAATTTTCACCAATTGACTTCGATTATCGGGGTTCTTCGACTTTCAAATTCCGACGTTTATAAATATAACTTTTAGCATCGATAAAACCACAAAAACAAAACGGTCGAAACGTTCACATCGCACACGATAAAAAAAATTTTGCAACACACAATCGTGATTTATTGCTCCCATTGGTTTATCTTATTATTCTAAAAAAAAACTCTCAGCACAATAACGCACTGTTGTTTTCAAAATATCACAACGGTATCATGTGGGATTATCTAATAATAATAGAGATCCCCAAATTGTGTGTGGCTCGAGAGGCGTCGAAGCTCAACACGACTTACGAGCCGCGCGCGCGCGCGGAAGATAATAAATCAGTCGCTTAATATTCGCTCATAAGCGCGCTCCGTTGGCGCAGAGAAAGCCCCGTCACGCACGTGCGTGATATATATATATATACACATCTATACGTACGCGTATAGCGCGCACACGCCGCGCGGGTGTGTCCGTCGTGAACGGCCCCGGAGAATCCGGTGCGAGTTTCCCTCTCGTCCCCCGTGCCGAGAGTGTAAACGCGTGTACGCGTTCCGCCAAGTATGCGCCCGAGTGAATTATGCGCCCGACCGCCGTGTTTACCGTCACCCCGTAAATTTGCATCGTCCGCGCGCGCGGCGAATCTCCCCCGGCCGTCGGTACACATCCATCCCACGGACGTTTCTCGGACGTTACACGCCCACCAGAGAACACCGCGCAGCGCCGGTGGCCTCCTCTGCGTTAGAACCCCTGGGAGAGATAAAGTCCCCCAGGACAGACCGCAGGTCCGATAGGCCTTGACGCTTTCCATGGGGTTGCTCCCGACGCGAACAAACGTTTCTCGGAAGCGGCAGTGACGCTGCAGAGCCCACGTGTTCGTCAATCCAAGATAGAGCCGCCCCGTAGGAGTCGCGCTCTGCAGATAGACGAGGATTTATCTTGCTTTCGAGGGGGAGAGGGAAATCGAATGAATTTTCTAACACACGACCTCGAGAATGAGAAACGCGACGAAACGTAACGAACGTAAACATGACGTGTGATAACAGAATAATAAAGTAAATCATTTATAATTACAGTGTCGAGAGCAACAAATAGTATGAATTTTTTCGCGGAAAAAAAGGAAAGAATGAAGACAAATAGCTCGCGTAATAAAACTGTCAGAGTGATAGAATTTTATTTATTTTATTTATTTTATTATTTTTTTTTTTTTAGTTTTACAAGTTTTCTCTGCCGAATTCTAATATAATAATAAATATACGTGTAACAAATCATAGATTCAGCTGAATTTAGGCTGTTCTGTTTTCACGGGATTTCTTCGATTTTGGAAACGTAGACGACATTGAGGGAGGATACACCTTGTTAACATTCTCGCCTCGTCCGACAGACAAGTTGTTTCTCTCCCGTCGACGCTCATCGTCGTCCGTGTAAATTCAGCATTTCGTCGGATTTGAAGAGAGGGAGGGGACGAGATTGTGTTTCTGTCAGAATCGATAGTCGAATCCGCTCAGAAGCGAAACACCGTGTCGCTACTCGCTGTGTGTATAGGTTTTCGAACGAAGTAAGCAACAACTTCTCGCGGCTTTCATCCGCTCGTCGTTATGAATAAAAGTTCGGAGCGAACGGACGAATGGGAAAAATTGCGGAGATACGTCGCTTTATGATAAATATTCAAATAATGCACGAAAATTCGTGTTTTTGCCACCGGACAACACACGAGCCTTAACCGCGAACTGTCTTTCTTCAAAGCTACTTGAAGAAATATAAATCTCTGTATCGAGCGAAAATTCAATTGTACAGTCTTAGGCTTGTTTAAATATTTTTTTTTTTTTTAACACAAATGTATTTCATTAATTGTTGATTTGGATTTGTTTTATTTATTATTATTATTATTATTATTATTCATATTGTTATTACCTATTTAATATAAATTTATTTATTAACCTGCGAAACGGTGATAATCACGGATTAGTTAGTAGCGTTGCAATGAATAAATTAACATCGAATAACAATTCAATATTATATTGCATACTAAATTAACAAAATTACTCACAAAATCGTTTCATCTTTGCGTATCAGAATACCCGGATTTTCCGTCCGTGTTGTTTTGTCGTAGCGCGCGATAGCTTCATTTTCATGGCATTTCGCCGCATTTCAACGAGTGCGTAATATAATATCGCGCGTAAATACACGGCGAATTCGCGTTTGCGCGTCTCTTTCTCTCTCTCTCTATCTCTCTCTCTCTCTGAATGCGAATCGCAAATTCTCATTTACGTTGACCGGTGATCCACATCTTCCACGATAGAGGATCTCGCTTTCACGCTTGCGTAAGTTTACGAGCGACATATATAGCGCGTCCATGTCCTATACGTGGATCATTGAATCTCTCCTACGCGCATTGTGCCTTGACGTAACCTTGATCTCGTACCTCGGTAAATCTCGTCCGCCAACTCGCGCGCTCCGGAGCTTCCAGACATTGTTCCGAGCCACGGAAACCGAGTCGCGTGTCCGGCAAGGATACTCCCCACATCGTAAATAAATTCTCTGTTAAGGTTTACCTCCGCACACCGAGAGAAGAGTTCAAGATATCGATCGCGAATTCTTGATTGCGAACACACGTTTTGTGTCCGCAAGTTTTTACTTTTCATTTTTGTGTTATATAAAAAAAAAAATGGCAAATGTAAAAGTGCGGCAATTAAGTCAATTTCTTTTCTTTAGCCGAAAGAAAAATGTTTTATTTGTCTTAAATATAATACACGAGCTCTCTCTCTATGCGATAAAAGATCTTCGACGTTTTAATATCACGAATTTGTGTGTCGTCCGTTTATTTCGCGCACGAACGCTCGGGTGACAAACGGCAATCCCGCGCTGATTTCGACGCCTCTGATATGACAATGTCAACGTATCGGGTCCCGAAACCGGACATCGGGAAACGCCCGGTGTGTAACGATCAGCGAATAAAGATCCAAGCGCGGATAGAGAAGAGAGCGACATCGGCGACCGGAGAGTCCTGTCGATGCAACGGAATATATCACAGAGAGAGAGAGCTAGGGAGAGGTCTCTCGTTGCTTTTGTGCGGCCATATCGCGCGCAGCAATGCCGCTCTATCGATCAACCCCGCCGAGAATTTCCGCCCCGCCGCGCCCATATATCCGAATTAATTAACAAAATGGAGTGACCCGCGTTCGGCTATTTTGAAATATTCAGGAACGGGAATGGAAATTGAATGCCGTTGCGTCGCTCGGGCAAATAGCGGGAGTCGCGCGCGCGTTTATTATCCCGTCGTCGCTTATGAGAACCGGAAACGCATCCGCGAGAAAAATACGCGCGCGAAGATATTTTATCTCGCGCGCGAATCATCGCGTGATTTGTTTTGACACGTTGCGTTTCGCCAATCCCACGAGGAAACGATCGATCCGATAACACACTCTCGCGATTTCTCACAATAAGATTGTTACCTCTTCTTCAACAAAAACGACGTTCGTTCGAAGAACGAAATTTGAAACGCGAGCGTGGCACGTTAGAGATAATACTTGTTTCGACGACGTGGATTTTTTCGACCGACTATGAAGCGGGCGCGCGCGCATATCTTCGCGAATGCAATCATCAGCACGAACCGATGTGAGATCTCGCCAGAAGGAGTCCAATCTAGTTCAATCTTCCACAAGGGACAAACAGACGGATGTATATATATACACAGACGCGCGCGCACACACACGCCTCTCGGCGGGCGGAAAAAAGACAGCCGGGACTCGTGGATTCAATTAAAATGCTAATTCCGTCCGCTCGAATCGTACGTAGCACGTGTCGCTGCCTCTTCTTGATCTTCCTCTGGTCTCATGCATTGCCTTCCCTTTCTTCTCGCGAACACGACCTTCCCTCTCTCCCCCCTCCGTGAGGAGGGTTCTCCTTGACGCGGTTGCTCGCTGACCGAGTTTCCCAAGGACTTGCCGGCAAGGAGGCGGAAATTCTCCGCAAGAGACAAAGCGAAGGAGATAAGGCAGGAATCGATACGCGCTTCGTCGAGAAGGAGGGGAGGAAGAAAGACCACAGAAGGTGGCCGCCGTCGCCGACGGTAGCGAACCCACTCGTGTACGACTTCGTTCTTTCGCGACTTCGAAGAGAGAAGAGAACGTGAGGGATGAGGGCATTCCGGGTAGAATGGAGGTCGGTTGTAATTAGTTTTGGCTTGCGGCCAATGTTTGGTGTCACGTGCCGCCCGCGAGTTGTACCGACACGGCACGGAATGTCCGGATCGCGCGACGTGTCTTCTCTCTTTCTCTCCTCTTCGTCCTTTGTTTCGCCGCTCCCGTGTGATGCGTCCCGTGATATACGTACAAGAAAGATGCGCGCGGGCAGAGGCGCATCTCTCTCCTTGTACACAACACGCTCCTCGATGTGACCGGGATGCGTTGCAGAAGGAAAGTAATATTTCCGCTGCGCCGCGCGCGGTTTATAAGAGAAACTCGATATTGAATTAAAAAATTGATTATTAAATCAGTGGCGCGCGCGCAGGAAGTAGATTTTTTATTTGCTCTTACTCTGACGACAGTTACTTTTGCAAAGCTGGGCATTGGATTATTGTAAACAATAACACCGCGGGTTACGGGAGGGATCAGAAAACAAAAAAACAAATAGCATATAAACTTGTTTGTCGAGCTCGGCATATAATCAACGAAACACAACAAAACAGTACGAGACGAAAACAAAACTTGTGGGAAAGGAATAAAAAGAAATTACACAAGAGATAAAAGAGTGCGGCGCGCGATAGGTGGAAGCGCGTTGCAAGTCAAACACAATGATATCAAACTGCACATTCGACAGTATTGCGCAATTCTGCGATAGAATGCGGCGTATGTGTGTGTATGTATGTGTGATAGAATGTATTTTTAAAATTCTATTAATTTTAAAACCACTGACCTCGTTTCGCGGTTACCTCGTTGCGCGGCGCCACAAAGAAAAATATTTTCCCGTTTCGATGTTATAAAAGAAATTGAAAACTCCTTATGTTTTCAATAAAATGATAACGCGGGAGTATCCCCCCTCCCTCTCGTGCAAACCTCTCGCTCGAATTGCAAAAAAAAAAAAAAAAAAAAAACGAGGAAAGCGCATTTTTCCTGAATTACAGCAGAACTCTTCCTGTGGATTATACACAGAGAGCGAGAGAGAGAGAGAAGTTCGCGATTTATGACCTTCGGACATTGACAGCTATATTAAACGCGGAAGTATATGAAACAAAAGTCAACCGTAATATTGAGATGGACGATTATTATGAAATACCGAGTGCGCGCCGCGCCGCGAATCGCGATTAAACCCGGTCGAGCGAACTTTTTGCTCGCCCGCAGTATTGCTAGAGTTAATTATGTAGACGTCAATATTAGTTTAATCGCGCAAACTTTTCCCAACGTTGTCACATAGTAAATTTTCCCCGGGCGATGAATAAAAAAAAAAAAAGAAAAAGAAAAAAGAAGGTTCGCGGAGACATGTTTGCTTCGTCGTTAATATCTTACTTTCATGTGGTATAACTTTCATATAACCTGAATTTTTGTTTCATTTTTATAAAAAGAAAAAAAAAAAAAAAGGAAACACGCACAAGGTAACCCCGATGTTTTTCGATCATTCGCGAAATTAATTAAAGAAGTTTGTTAAATTGTACTAGGGTGTGTTGTAATTGCGTGGACTATATCTCGAAAGATATCGTGGCGTTTCTGTATGGGAGAAGATAAAATTATTCATCTGCATATTTAGTTTTCCTGGAATTTGGAGAATCTTAGTCGATAGTTAGGAATTTGTAAGGCTTTGTACTCTTGGTAGAGAAATCCTTGGTTATGTTTCTGATCATATATCACGTAACACGATCATTCTCGTCACCAAGATCATATTTTAATGAAGAGATTGCGCGTAACACGAAGAAGTTTTTGCGTGTGTGTAACATATGAGATATTTTCATATAATATCAAGAAATAAAGAATAACGAGTCAAAGCGAGCCAATATACGACGGTGTGTTGATGTATTTTTACTTTTTATTCACATAAATAAAATTCGGATATTTTTTTAATTTCTCTTTGCTTGGATCTTCATCAATGTTTAACGAAGTTGAAAAATTAAATGAAAATTTGATAGCAGCAATTTTATACGTCTGAATTTTATATTTGTAAATAATAATATAAAGTAATATAGAATGCGAATATAAAAGTAACATAAAAGCAATATAAATACGCCAAGCGACTATTATATTGGCTCGTGTTAGCCCTTTTATCATTTTTGAAATTTTTACAAACAATTTTCACAATTTTTATTTATTAGTTTTTTATCATATCTTTTTTTTTATAATATCTGTTTTCGTCAATTTTATTCGATTACTCATCTGGCGTTTCGTACGGCGCTTCTAACGAGAGATTTATTTGTCGTCGATTATATGCGCATACATTCACTAGTAACACATCGGTCGGCGTTGCAGTCGGCGCGTCCGTTGTTTCGCTAATGAAGCACCACCGACCACGTTTATCCTCGCGTCGGGATAAAACAGAAAGTTAAACGCGCGCATAGAAATCGATTCTCTCTCGTTAGTCTCGCGCGAGTTGCGAGGATAACGATTCCCGCGCACGGATTGTCGTAAAATTTCATTGTTACGGACGCCACTCTCTACAAATTCTTACCGCCGCGAATTTTCCAAAAAGCTCCTTCTAAGGGCGGAATCCTATCCCCGCATCGCTCACAGTCGGCTCGCTCTCTCGCGGATTTATTCGCGCGGGTTTTCTGATTCTTCGAAAATCGGATCGCAACGAATCCGCCCGGCTTTTACACGTTTTTCTTCCTCTCTCTTCTGCGCGAGAAGCTGCTTGGCCGCGACACCATTAAATTAGATATAAAATGATACTCTTTCTGAAAAAGTCGAGCTTTTCGTCTAAAATATATAAAAATCTTTCTTTTATAAATTTTATTAAAAAATCCAACGTTTTTCGTCTACGTTTACGAGAAATCTAAATAATATTTTTAATCCGTCAAGTTTTTAAAGGACGCTTGCTAATATTCAAACGATAGCGGTTTGATTGTTCAAATAAATGGAACATTGAAAATTTCGCGTATTATAGACGGAAAACGTTCCGCTTCGTGTGGTCCTCGCAATTTCGACGATATCGTACGTTTCCACTTCGAGAACGACGCAAGCTGTCGTATCTAGGCGGAAGTTTCCTCCTAGAAGCGAGGAAGGACAGAGTAGTGTTACTACTTTGGAGTAGAAAGGTACGAAGGTGGCCGGCCGGGGGAATTTCTCTGTACGAATGCGAAGACCAGGAGCTTTACGGCCAAAGCCATTCAAAAGTCCTTTTCAGAAACGCGTTTGGCGGCGGCGTTTCAGGTTATAATGCACACCTTATATGCGAGTGGAAAATATTCCTTTCAGTTTCGAACATTTATATCGCGCATTTAAAGCCGTAAAGAGTTTTATTGGAAACGGTTTTTCTTATTCTCGCGTTACAAACTTTCGACATAATTTCCAAAAAAAAAAAAAAGAAAAAGAAATATTCATACAAAGCAAATGTGATAGAATAGCAAACAATTATTTAATATACAGCCGGAAAATTTTTTTTCGCCGTATAATAACAAAACTTTTTTTACGTGCATGTGTTTTCAAAATTTGATACAAAGCGGTGGCATTAGGTTTTTGTTTTACTAACACAACACAGGCGCGCGCTACGCGCGCGCTATTGTTGTTTTTATTTTAACGTGTTGTGTCAGTGAATACAACACGTTAAAATGTCCAAGATGACAGCTAGTATATACGTCTTAAAAATCATATAATATATACACATTAGAGAGAGATGTCAGAAATAACGCATGAAAATCAAAATCAAAAAATAATGAGAAGGAGGAGTGGAAAAACAACACGTGACTAAAGTCACGTGTGATTAAAAACGTGACTAAAGTACAGTCACGTGTTGTTTTTCCACTTCTCCCTGTCACGTGACTGTACTTTAGTCACGTGTCTTTAAAAACGTGACTAAAGTATAGTCACGTGACTTTAGTCAATTACAAAAGAATTTCTTTGTAATAGTGTGCATAGTTCACTGAAGAAGATCCCATAGTGGATCGAAACGTTTGTCAAAAATCTCTGAATAAAGAAGAATTTTACCTGAACATCAGATATACAGCTTGTCATTTCCTTTTCTCTTTCTTCTTAAATAATAACGTTTCCGCAAGCGAGAACTTTTCACTTCGAAACTTTATCGTCGCACATCTTCAAATTAGAAGCACACAAACAAACAAAACGCGAGAATACTTTTGTTTTTAGTGTTTTTTTTCTGTATCGATTGAGACTAAAACGAAATTGATCGGTTCCAGTCGTTCTTGAGATATTGCTGTGTGAAAATCTCCTTACTTCTCAATCGCATGAATTTCGCGTATAAGAGGCACTACCGTGCCTCTTGATTTGTGCGACATGAATCGAGAAACACGTACATCCGAGAAACGTCCAATCAGCGTCAAGATAAAAGCGACAACAATCAATATCGAGAGAATCGATTGTGATTATTTACACGCGCTTTTTTTTGGTAGGAAGAGTATTTCTTACTTTTGTATTAAAACTAAAACAGTTCCACGAAAATTAGAAGACGTTTCGCGAGTGAAACTTCTTCTTCGACGCGGTGATTCGATCATTGTCCCATTGAATTCTCAGTTTTTGCAGTCGAGGAGAACGATCGCTGTGTGCGTGCCCCCCGTCGTTGATGTAATGAGCTCGGAGATCGTATAAATGGCGAACTTCTAATTAGTCTAATTGGTTTATATACAGAGTCGAACAGGCGGCACAAACTGATTGATGATAGCTGTTCACAGACAGAGATAAAAAAAATTTTTTAAATAAAAAAAAAAGCGGAAAGTTTCAAGGAATCCATTTTTCTTGGGCGCGCGATTGTTAAGAAAGAAATCGGTGATCCGCACCGAAACGGAAATCAATATCGCGAACGAGTGTAACAAGCTCTCGACATGACACACATTTGTGTTCATCTCTCCGCCGTCTTTCAATAAAGAATATAACGAGACAGGACGTTGTGTCAATAGGATGATGCCTCGGGAAAGAAGGAACGTCGTTCCTTTCAATAAGAATCCGCGCTGCCATCTTTCTTTTAGTCAAAAAGTCTGTTAATAATAGCAGATGTTCTCGAGATCTCTCTTTTGTGATATCCTTTCAGATTGTAATTAATATGTTAAAAATCAAAAAGTTTTTATCTCGTTTATTATAATTCTCATTGTTGTCAATAAATATCGTTTTAACGTTTCTCTTGTGAAAACTGTGATACGTGGCGAAAAAAACAATATTTATTATCAGACGATTAAACGAAGATGACCGACTTGTGAGCAGCGTGTGATTTTCCATCGATGAAAATTTATTCAATTAGCGGCGGGAGCGCTCGCTCGCGGGAATTCGCGGAAAGTTCCGATAAATTACGCGCCCCGGTTAAATGAAGCTCAGAAAGAACACAAGAACGTCAGCGTCATTAAAACGCGCGTTTCATCCGGGAAATCCCGGCAAATCGGTTACTCCCGTTAGAGAGAGGTAAGCGAATAATTGCGAGAACCGGGCACGTAGAAATATGTGGGAAATCGCGTTCGCGAACGGGGGTAATATCTGCTGAACGCAAACGAGAGATCCTTTGATACTCGATGCGGATATTGAGACTTTTAAGAGGCAATTACCGTCGGGGAAACTGGAACACGATGGCTTTGGATTCCGCGGAACGAAATTTCGCTTTTATGTTTGTCGACGTAAACACACCGGCGATCACACAACCGCCGGAAAGAGAAAGCCGGGACTTGTTTCTCATCACCGCCGCGGCAGCACAGTCTTCGGTTTTCTTTCTCTTCCCCGCTTATTCATAATCGTACTTTATGCGAAATACCGTTCGAATCGCTCATACGCGCGAGTGAAAATCTCGCCCGCGGCAATTTCCTTCTTAAATCACGCGAACGCGAGATTAAAAAGTACCGGCCGTATTAATCACGTCGTCGGTAGCCGGAAAACCAAGACGATATTTTCCGAGTGGTTGGGAAAAAAGTCTGACTTTGAGGTAAATAGCGGCGCTCGCGATTTATAATTTTGCTACTCCCAAAGAGATCGGAAATGTTTATATTAAAAATAAATATTGATAAGATTTTTGTAATTGTCGTACCGTGTTGGATTTTACAAGAAAGATTAAAGGAGGGAAATGCGCGTGGAAATAGACTTGGATAATAATTAATATTAATAATAAGAATAATAAGAATAATATAATAATATTAATAATATTAATAAATAACAATAAGGTTGATAATAATAGTTTTAAGTAATATATTAAGGCTCGTGAAAATTCAACTAAGTATATAAGGCCAATACAAGCTGTTCACAGGATGTTGAGCGGAAACTTGTACGTGTATGTATATATATATATGTATACACCTATAACAAGTTCACTTGTAAATTTTTTTTACAAGTGAGTTTTTTGAATTGAAAAAATTCAATTCTTAAATTCATACGGGATGCGGGATTTGCATCTCACATATGAAAGACCCCGAATACCTCCCTAACTAATTTTAAAATATTGTGAAAAATCATCATCCTGTATTGGCCTTATATACTTAGTTGAATAATAGTTTTATTGAACACCAATAACATATAAAGAATTATAAACTAATATATTAAAAATGAATTATATAAATAGCAAAAAAAGGCGACGTAAGAAACAAGGCGTTTTATTATTGACGTAACCTAAAAAAAAAAAATGACCGAAGATATATTCGAGTGTCGCTGAGAAAAAAGTGAAAATATTTTCTTAATAAATAACGTACATTTTGTTCGGGATGTGCAGCTTGTTGCAGAGTCGAGGCAAGTCGCATCGGCGAATGATTTTCGGCGACCGTACTTAAATCATGCGCGACGTGACACACGAACGCGAGATTAAAAAGTATCGGCTGGCATTAATCGCGTCAGCGGCGGTAATAAATTTTGCTCGAGCGCGCGCCGCGTAATGCGCAAATGAAGAGTGTCAAACTGGCAGGCGGGTTAATATTTCAGTCGGGTAACTCGCATACTTCGTACATCCTTTCGCACGTCTCTCGACTTCACCCCGCGAAAATTTCGCGAAACTTATCTCATATAACAACGCGCAGTTTGCTCGGTCTCTCTCATCCGCGCCGTTCTCTCGCCCGCGCGCTCGATGAATTAATGCTGGAAAATATATCCCGTGAAATTTTTACATCGCGCGAAACGAATACCGAGAGAATATTGAAACGAGCATTAAATGATCTCTCTATTGTGAGTAAATACAAGAGCAAATTTATCGTTTTTTTTTTTTTTCTATTTTAACATAAATATGTTTCGAACCTTGTGTACATAAACTTGATATTTTGTTTTTTATCGTATAATAAAATTGTAAAAATCTCGCTTCGCGCGCGCGTCGGGGATGAAACTTCGCGCACGGTGTAGATAGCAACTCCGGGAGAGAACAAAGAAAGAGGGGGGAAAAAAAAATTAATTAAAATGTGTGCTTGCTCGATGTGGCGAAGAATCCCGAGCGTCCATTCGATTTCTTTTACAGCCGCGCCGGAGCACGTTCGCCATTCGCACTGCGGCATTAAAATATAATTCACGGCAAATGGCTGACGTATTATTCGTTCCTTTTACACCGCCATAATAATAAAGCAGAGGAAGATCCACACGAGGCGTGTGTTTCTCTGGTTACTTACGTAACGACCGGCCGACATGCGCCATTCTTTCGCCCTCGCGTTCTCTGCGCGCGTTTCTCGCAAGTAGACATTACCTTCTTCCTCCTTCCGGTAATGAGATCGCACGCGGGACTCGTTACTTCGGCGTTTTATCCGGGCGTTCGACATTGCGCCTCGCGGGACGGAAATCCCCCGGGCGCAGACAATATCGGAGAATATTCCAAAGGTGCGCGCGAATTATCGGAAAACACCGGGCGGAACTAGGGGGAAATAAGGAGTAAATAGGGTTTGCGGAGAATGTGGAACGAGAAAGAGAGAGAGTCCCTTAAGAACTCGCGACCAGTGGAGTAATTGCAAAGAGAGGGAAAAAAAATTGGAAAAAAAATAGAAAGTAGCGCTACTGTAAGTGTCACGAATTGCTGTGGAATTAAGTCGCGGGCACAAATGGGCAGAAAGGCGATTACGCGAATAGTTTTTAACAAGGAAGATCGTGTAAAACCAATAACAGCCGTAAAATGGCAGTAATATTCGATAAGCGAATTATCCACGATTAGCCAGGACGTCGATGTAGCAATTCTGGGATTAATGGACAGATAACGAACGCGATGCGCGCACACACGCACACACACCCACACACACACACACACACACGTATTCGGCGTTATTGATTCTCGGCGACGCCGTTCCCCACAGAAGGCTCCCGATATACCCTCGTGCGAGATGAAGCGACGGCGTTGATGTACGAGAATGTTTAACTGAGGGGTCATCGAACCTTTCAGTCGGGGAGAAGATTGGGAGAGACAGAACGAAATTCCCCGGAAAGGGATCGCGAACGACACACATCGCGATGTTGCTCTTGCCGACGTTTTCCTACCTACCGTCGTAACTTCCGGTTCCCAAGGAACAAAGCTCGTTCCGCGGAAGTAACGGCCTCGCTAATCGAGCCCGGGTTCCTTCGGGATCGTATACTGACTCGCACAAACGTCGTTCCTTTCCCGCGCTCTCTCTCTCTCCGCTTTTCTCCGCATCTTTTCTCCGTCCGCGCCGTTCTTATTTCACCGGGAAGAAGACGTCCGGCAATAACCTCCACACTCGTGTGGAGAAGAACGACCGGGAGCCCCCGAGACCGGACGTCAAAATCGTCCCGTGACTCTGATGGATTATCGATTCCGTTCTCGCCGGAGATACGTTCCGCCGCGCGGAACGGCGACGTTTTCCACTTGGCTCTCCCGAAGAAACGCCGCTTTTATGCTACCGGGCGCTACTCGGGTGTAGCAAACGTCGCGTCGTCCCGTACCGAGTGTCGTTCCGTGATCCTTCACGCCTCGTTGACTGGAAACATTTTTATCAATTTCGGAGCTCGAGCTTTATATCGGCGAGACACTTTCGTCCAGATAATACGTATCTTTTATTGTCGATTGTAAAATGAAAAGAGATGGATACGTTTTTTTTTGTTTTTTTTTTTTTTTTTATTATCAGCAAAAGAAAAGACAAATTGAAAAAACGAAAAACAACAAAAATGTTTTAACTCTAACTTTATCGTGTCAATAAATGAGATTTTATTATCGGCGCGGCCGCGATAATGCTGTGTGATTAATGTTTGAGGATCGAATATTTGTCACGACGCGCGCGGAGATTGCCACACTTCTCTATCCGGTTATTGCGAATTATACCGTGCCATAACAACGTAAGCTCTGCCCGGGCGAACCGGTCGCGTCGGGCCGTTAATCCTTTTGAAAATGTTCGGCGTCGAGTTTATTCGGCCCGCGCCATAAATCGGTTAGGTAATCGCGTCCGGGGGAGCAGAGGGCGGATGATAGCGCAGCAGCCACCGCAAATGCTTTAAATGCTCTTGCAGCGGAAGCTCCCCCGATTCTCCGATGGCTCGCGAGAAATTTCCGAGCGTAGGAGACGTAGGAGACAGCAATCGACCGAGAAAATGAGAGAGAGAGAGAGAGAGAGAGGAGGAGGAGAGCCGGGAGTCTCTATCGAAGCCCGATAAATTATAGATTCGGGTCTCGGCTCTTCGAGCGCCTTAACCCCGGCGACAGGGACGAATTACCCCTTGGCGCGCCGAATCCGCTGAAACGCGGTCGTTTACCGTCGAAATGTGAACGTTAAAACGACGTGTGCTCCATGATTATCTTGCGTCAATTAGAAAGTTCATTTTCGAGGAGAAATACTATTTTTTATATGCTTCATATGCTTTTTTATATGCTTTAAAAAACCTTTATGGTTTATTTTTTTATTTTATTTTTATATCGAGATACACGATAGTGCCAAATTCACGCGCAACTAAATTGCGCTCAAACGGCACGAGGCATCCTATTATACGCGAAATTCATACGCGATTGAGAAGTGGGGAGATTTTCACGGAGCAATATTTTAAGAACGACTAAACCGATCAACTTTGTTTTAGTCTCAATCGGTTCAGGCCAAAACATAAAAAAAAAAAAAAGTATTCTTGCGTTTTTTTGTTTGTGTTCGGATTTTGGAGATAAACGACGATAAAGTTTCGAAGTGAAAAATTTACGTTTCAGAAACGTGGTCATTATCGTCGTCGTGCGACCAAATTGTGTGCATGTTCGTGTGTCTGCTATCAGATGGCATACATATACGAGCGCGTTGAAAGAAGAAAAAGAAAGAAAGACAGGAAGTGTGAGTTAGAAAAAGCGAGATTCAAGAAGCACGGTAGTGGTTCGCGTTGTTCGCGCCGGCAACACTTCCGATCGCTTCGACAATATTCCTCGCGGCGTAGTGATTTCGCGCCGGCAACACTTCCGGCTTCAAAATAATACTACAAAATACACAATGTGTGATATCTCGAAAAACTTACCTTTTCAAAAAAAAAAGGTAAAAACAGGCGTCAAGTGCACGCACAACACGTATTGTATTTAAATTAATAAATTAAAAATTGATTTATTAATTAAAAATTGATTTATTAATTAAAAATTGATTGATTGATATTACAAAAAATTTTTTCTGCATACAACCTGTTCTACAAAATTGTATACTACAAAACATTCTTTTTTCTAAAACATGTTTTACAGAATACAAAAAGTTGTTTCTTTATAAAACCTGATTTACAATAAAATCAAGAGGCACGGTAGT